>NW_026644633.1:0-300000 GCF_030020395.1 Manis pentadactyla
GTGGTGACAAGTACCCTACACGAGTGGAACTGAAAAACAAACAATCAAACAGACGGATACTGTTTGAGCCCCCAGAGACATTCAGTAGGAAATAGCCCTATCTGGCCACCGTGAATTCTTTTTGTTTGTTTTCAGCGGTTCCCAGCCATAGATTTATTGGTGCAGCAACGTTCTTCTTGTTTTCTCTCACCTCAACAACTGTTTTGCTATAATAATAAGCATCTGGGCCTTTGAAATCTGTGGGTTTTATGATCTTCACGAATGTGAAGTAATAACCACCTAAAGAGGGATGTTTGGACACTCAAATAAACATGTCACTCCACAATACACTCTTAGCTCCCAACTGCTCCTGTCTAGAAATTGGTGTTCCTTTTTATTTGACCCTCCGTCCTGTCCGCAGTGATCATGCCGATGTCCTTCAAACATGGTGGTGATCAAAGCAACAAGTTTACTTTTCTGTTGACAACAGGCCCAGAGGAAGGATACTTGTGGTTTTCAGAGAGAACTTAGTCAATGAATGTGGCTAAATACAGAGAGCAATTTAGGAGATGAAAGAGGACAGAAGATAGAGACACGGGTATATCTCCCTGCACAACCATTTACTGGTTTTGTAGTACACGCGGCCGACACGACCTGAAAGTGTCTCGGTGAACCCAGTGCTCTCCCTACAGAATAGTTACCTTGCAGGATTTTTGGAAGCATAATGTAGGAAAGTGATATAGGGTACATGGTTAACTGTTCTGTACTCAAGGACAGATGGGCAGACAAAAAGATGATTGATTGATTGATAAATAGATAGACAGACAGATAGATAGATATAGGTACATATCGATTAACACAAAGCTACTGCTCATAACCAGGAGAGCAATGGAGAAAGCACCTAGCGATAGTACAAACAAAAAAGAAGAATGAAATCCAGTTTAAAAAGTGCAGTAAGCAGCCAAAAGAAGAAAACAAATCCTATCATTTGCAATAACGTGGATGGAGCTAGAGGGTATTATGCTCAGTCAATTAGGCCAGTCGGAGAAATACAAGTACGAAATGATTTAACTCAGGTGTGGAGTACGACAACAAAGAAAAACTGAAGGAAAAAACAGCAGCAGACACACAGTACCCGAGAGAGGACTAACCGTTATCAAAGAGAAATGGACTTGGTAGGGTTTGTGGGAAGGGAGTGATAAGGGCAGGGAAAAAGAATGGGGGCATTAGGATTTGAATGAACAATGTGTAGGGTGTAGTGTCATGGGGAGGGCTATACAACACAGAGAAGAGAAGTGGTGATTCTACAGCATCTTACTACATGCTGACGGTCAGCGACTGTAACTGGGATTTGTCAAGGACTTGGTAAAGGAGGTAGACTAGTAAACATATTGTTCTGCATGTAATTGTATATTAATGAGAACAAAAAAAATTTCAAAGTGCAGTAAGAGCGTACATAGCTCTCAAATATCAGAATAAAAGTACAGGCTTTGACTGCTCCAATCAAAAGACACAGGGTTAGAAGTACTGATGAAAACTCAAGATCACCTATGTGCTCCCTTACTGGAGTCTCACTTGAGATCCAAGGACACAGACAAACTACAAGCTGAAGGGGCGCGGACAGGTACCCTATACAAGTGAATCTGAGAAACAAAGAAACAAATGGATTCTGTTTGAGTCCCCAGAGGCAGTCACTAGGAAATAGTCCTACCTAGCCACCGTGAATTCTTTTTGTTTGGTTCCAGCAGTGCCCAGGTATAGATTTAGTGGTACTGCAATGTCCTTCTCATTTTTTCTCACATCAACAAATGAATTGCTGTAATAATATGCATCTGGACTTTTGAAATCACTGGGTTTTATGATGTTCACAATTGTAAAGAAGTAATCACCACATAAAGAGGGAAGTTTGAACACTGAACCAAACACGTCTCTCCACAACAAACAATTTGCTCCCAAATGCTCCTGTCTAGAAATAGGTGTTCCTTTTTATTTGTCCCTCCTCCTATCAGTGGTGAACACGCCTATGTCCCTAAAACATGGTGGTGAGTAAAGCACCAAGTATACTTTTATGTCTACAACAGGCAGAGAGGAAGTATACTTGGGGTCTTCAGAGAGCACTTAGGCAATGAATGTAGCTAAATACTGTTAGCAAGCGAGAAGGAGGTATAAGAGGACAGAGGACAGAGATACGGTTTCAAGTCCCTGCACCACCATTTACTGGTTTTGTAAGCACACGCGGCTGACTCGATCTGCAACTGTCTCAGTGAGCCCAGTGCTCTCCCTGCGGCCTAGTGACCTTGCAATGTATTTGGAAGCATAATGTAGCGAAGTGACATAGGTGATGTTGTTAACTGTTCTGTACATAAGGATAGATGGGCGGACAGAAAGATGATTTATTCATAGATAGACAGATAGAGAGATGACAGATGAGAGATAGACAGATGATACACATGATAGATGATAGGAAGCTAGATAGATGGATAGATATATAGAGAGAAGGACAGAGAGACAGAAGGATATATAGAAAGATAGATAGATATACAGACAGACAGAGCAATAAATAGATACAGATACATGTCGATTGACACAAAGCTGTTGCTCATAACCAGGAGATGAATGGTGAGAGCACATAGCTAAACTACAAACAAAAAGGAAGAATGAAACCCTGTTTACAAAGTGCATTAAGCAGCCATAAGAAGAAAACAAATCCTACCATTTGCAATGACGTGGATGGAGCTAGACGGTAGTATGTTCACAGAAATAGGTCAGTCGGAGAAAGACAAGTATCAAATGATTTCACTCATGTGTGCAGTATAACAACAAAGAAAAACTGATGGAAAAAAACAGCAGCAGACTCACAGAACCCGAGAGTTGACTGAAAGTTGCCAAAGGGAAAAGGACTGGGCAGGGAGGTTCTGAAGGGAGGGATAAGTTTGGGGAGAAAGAATGGGGGCATTAGGATTAGCATGTATATTGCGTGTTGACAGGAAGGCATGTGGAGTGCTGTACAACACAGAGAAGACTATTAGAGATTATATAGCATCTTACTACTCACTGAAGGACAGCGACTGAAGAGGATTTTCGGGGGGACTTGGTGAAGGGGGAGCATAGTAAACATAAGGTTCTTCACGTAATTGTAGACTAATGATAACAAAAAAATTGTTTTAAGTGCAATAAGGGCACAGCACTGAATCATCAGAATAAAAGGTCAAGTTCTGAGTGCGGCAAACAAAAGACACAGGGTTAAAAGAACGGATGAAAACTCAAAAAACCTACGTGCTTCCTTACAGGAGACTCACTTGAGATCCAAGGACACAGACAATCTACAAGCTGAAGGTGTGGGGACAAGTTCCCTACACGAGTGAAACTGAAAAACAAACAATCCAATAAATGGATTGTGTTTGAGCCCCCAGAGACAGTCAGTAGAAAATAGCCCTATCTGGCCACAGTGAATTCTTTTTGTTTGTTCTCAGCAGGGCCCAGCCATAGATTTAGTGGTGCAGCAACGTCCTTCTCATTTCCTCTCACTTCAGCAACTGATTTGCTGTAATAATAAGCATCTTTACCTTTGAAATCGGTGGGTTTTATGATCTTCACGAATGTGAAGTAATAACCACCTAAAGAGGGAAGTTTGGACACTCAAATAAACATGTCACCCCACAATACACTCTTAGCTCCCAACTGCTCCTGTCTAGAAATTGGTGGTCCTTTTTATTTGACCCTCCGTCCTATCAGCATTGATCACGCCGATGTCCTTCAAACATGGTGGTGAGGAAAGCAACAAGTTTACTTTTCTGTCAACAACAGGCCCAGAGGAAGGATACTTGTGGTCTTCAGGGAGCACTTAGTCAATGAATGTGGCTAAATACAGACAGCAAGTGAGAAGGAGATGAAAGAGGACAGTGGGTAGAGACACGGTTTCAAGTCCCTGCACAACCAATTCCTGCTTTTGTAGGTACACGCAGCCGACTCGATCTGCAAGTGTCTCGGTGAACCCAGTGCTCTCCCTAAATATTAGTTACATTGCAGGATTTTGGGAAGCATAATGTAGGAGAGTGACATAGGCTATGTGTTTAACTGTTCTGTACACAAGTACAGATGAGCAGACAAAAAGCTGATAGATAGATTGATTGATAAATAGTTAGACAGACAGATAGGTAGATATAGGTACATAACGATTAACACAAAGCTACTGCTCTAAACCAGGAGAGCAATGGTGAAAGCACATAGCGATACTACAAACAAAAATAAGAATGAACTCCAGTTTAAAATGTGCAGTAAGCAGGCATAAGAAGAAAACAAATCCTATCATTTGCAATAACGTGGATGGAGCTAGAGGGTATTATGCTCAGCCAAGTAGGCCAGGCGGAGAAATACATGTACCAAATGATTTCACTCATGTGTGGAGTATGATAAGATAGAAAAACTGAAGGAAAAGACAGCAGCAGACTCACAGAAACCGAGAGTGGACTAACAGTTACCAAGGAGAAAGGGACTGGGTAGGGTTTGTGGGAAGGGAGTAATAAAGGTGGGGAAGAAGAATGGGGGCATTAGGATTAGCATGCATAATGTGTAGGGTGGGGGTTCATGGGTAGGGCTGTACAACATTGAGAAGACATGTAGTGATTCTACAGCATCTTATAACATGCTGATGGACAGCGACTGTAACTGGGATTTGGGGGGAACATGGTGAAGGTGGTAGACTGGAAAACATAATGTTCTGCATGTGATTTTATATTAATGAGAACAAAAAAATTTCAAAGTGCAGTAAGAGCACAGCTCTCAAATATCAGAATGTAAGTACAGGCTTTGAGTGCTCCAATCAAAAGACACAGGTTTAGAAGTACTGATGAAAACTCAAGACCACCTACGTGCTCCCTTACTGGAGACTCACTTGAGATCCAAGGAAACAGACAAAGTACAAGCTGAAGGGGCGGGGACAGGTACCCTATACATGTGAAACTGAGAAACAAACAAACAAACGGATTCTGTTTGAGTCCCCAGAGAGAGTCAGTAAAAAATAGCCCTATCTAGCCACCGTGAAAACTTTTTGTTTGGTTTCAGCAGTGCTCAGGCATAGATTCAGTGGTGCAGCAACTTCCTTCTCATTTCCTCTCACCTCAACAAATGAATTGCTGTAATAATATGCATCTGGGCTTTTAAAATCATTGCGTTTTATGATGTTCAGGAATGTAATGAAGTAATAACCACATAAAGAGGGAAGATTGGACCCTCAAATAAACACTTCACTCCACAACACACTCTTTGTTCCCAACTGCTCCTGTCCAGAAATAGGTGTTCCTTTATATTTGTCCCTCCACCTATCAGCAGTGATCACGCCGATGTCCCTCAAACATGGCGGTGTGCAAAGAACCAAGTACACTTTTCTGTCGACAACAGGCCCAGAGGAAGGATACTTGTGGTCTTCAGGGATCACTTTCTCAATGAATGTGGCTAAATAAAGTCACCAAGCGAGCAGGAAGTATAAGAGGACAGAGGACAGAGATACGGTTTCAAGTCCTTTCACCTCCATTTACTGGTTTTGTAAGCACACGTGGATAACTCTACCTCAAAGTGTATCGGTGAACACAGTGCTCTCCTTCTGGCTTAGTTACCTTGCAAGATTTCTGGAAGCATAATGTAGGGAAGAGACATAGGCTATGTTGTTAACTGTTCTGTACATAAGGATTGTTGGGCAGACAAAGAGATGATTGATTCATAGGTAGATATTTAGACAGACGACAGATGAAAGATAGACAGATAGGTACATAGATTGACAGATGATAGACATCATAGATAGATGATAGGAAGATAGATAGACAGATACATACATACATACATACATAGATACATAGATGGACAGACAGACCGTTAGATAGAGAGATACAGATACATATCGATTGACACAAAGATATTTTTCATAACCAGGTGTTGAATGGTGAATAACATAGCTAAACTAAAAAACAAAAAGGAAGAATGAAATCCAGTTTAAAGAGTGCAGTAAGCAGCCTTAAGGAGAAAACAAATACTACCGTTTGCAAAGACGTGGATGGAGCTAGACGGTAGTATGTTCAGAGAAATAGGCCAGGCGGAGAAAGACAAGTACCAAGTGATTTCACTCATGTGTGGAGTATAAAAACAAAGAAAAACTGTAGGAAAAATACAGCAGCAGACTCTCAGAACCCGAGAGTTGACTAAAAGTTACCAAAGGGAAAAGGACTGGGCAGGGTGGGTCTGAAGGGATGGATAAGTGTTTGGAGAAAGAATGGGGGCATTAGGATTAGCATGTATAAAGCGTGGGGTTGGGTGTGCATGGGGAGTACTGTACAACACAGAGAAGACTAGTAGAGATCATATAGCATCTTATTACTCACTGACGGTCAGTGACTGTAACGGGGTCTGTGGGGGGGGACATGGTGAAGGGTTCTACAGCATCCAACTACAGCTGATCGACAGTGACTGAAGAGGTTTTTCGGGGGGACTTGGTGATGGGGGAAGCACAGTAAACATAATGTTCTTCACGTGATTGTAGATTAATTATAAAAAAAATACTTTAAGTGCAATAAGTGCACTGCTCTGAATCATCAGAATAAAAGGTCAGGCACTGAGTGCTGCAAACAAAAGACACAGGGTTAAAAGAACGGATGAAAACTCAAGAAACCTACGTGCTTCCTTACAGGAGACTCACTTGAGATCCAAGGACACAGACAAACTGCAAGCTGAAGGTGTGGTGACAAGTACCCTACACGAGTGGAACTGAAAAACAAACAATCAAACAGACGGATACTGTTTGAGACCCCAGAGACATTCAGTAGGAAATAGCCCTATCTGGCCACCGTGAATTCTTTTTGTTTGTTTTCAGCGGTTCCCAGCCATAGATTTAGTGGTGCAGCAACGTTCTTCTTGTTTTCTCTCACCTCAACAACTGTTTTGCTATAATAATAAGCATCTGGGCCTTTGAAATCTGTGGGTTTTATGATCTTCACGAATGTGAAGTAATAACCACCTAAAGAGGGATGTTTGGACACTCAAATAAACATGTCACTCCACAATACACTCTTAGCTCCCAACTGCTCCTGTCTAGAAATTGGTGTTCCTTTTTATTTGACCCTCCGTCCTGTCCGCAGTGATCATGCCGATGTCCTTCAAACATGGTGGTGATCAAAGCAACAAGTTTACTTTTCTGTTGACAACAGGCCCAGAGGAAGGATACTTGTGGTTTTCAGAGAGAACTTAGTCAATGAATGTGGCTAAATACAGAGAGCAATTTAGGAGATGAAAGAGGACAGAAGATAGAGACACGGGTATATCTCCCTGCACAACCATTTACTGGTTTTGTAGTACACGCGGCCGACACGACCTGAAAGTGTCTCGGTGAACCCAGTGCTCTCCCTACAGAATAGTTACCTTGCAGGATTTTTGGAAGCATAATGTAGGAAAGTGATATAGGGTACATGGTTAACTGTTCTGTACTCAAGGACAGATGGGCAGACAAAAAGATGATTGATTGATTGATAAATAGATAGACAGACAGATAGATAGATATAGGTACATATCGATTAACACAAAGCTACTGCTCATAACCAGGAGAGCAATGGAGAAAGCACCTAGCGATAGTACAAACAAAAAAGAAGAATGAAATCCAGTTTAAAAAGTGCAGTAAGCAGCCAAAAGAAGAAAACAAATCCTATCATTTGCAATAACGTGGATGGAGCTAGAGGGTATTATGCTCAGTCAATTAGGCCAGTCGGAGAAATACAAGTACGAAATGATTTAACTCAGGTGTGGAGTACGACAACAAAGAAAAACTGAAGGAAAAAACAGCAGCAGACACACAGTACCCGAGAGAGGACTAACCGTTATCAAAGAGAAATGGACTTGGTAGGGTTTGTGGGAAGGGAGTGATAAGGGCAGGGAAAAAGAATGGGGGCATTAGGATTTGAATGAACAATGTGTAGGGTGTAGTGTCATGGGGAGGGCTATACAACACAGAGAAGAGAAGTGGTGATTCTACAGCATCTTACTACATGCTGACGGTCAGCGACTGTAACTGGGATTTGTCAAGGACTTGGTAAAGGAGGTAGACTAGTAAACATATTGTTCTGCATGTAATTGTATATTAATGAGAACAAAAAAAATTTCAAAGTGCAGTAAGAGCGTACATAGCTCTCAAATATCAGAATAAAAGTACAGGCTTTGACTGCTCCAATCAAAAGACACAGGGTTAGAAGTACTGATGAAAACTCAAGATCACCTATGTGCTCCCTTACTGGAGTCTCACTTGAGATCCAAGGACACAGACAAACTACAAGCTGAAGGGGCGCGGACAGGTACCCTATACAAGTGAATCTGAGAAACAAAGAAACAAATGGATTCTGTTTGAGTCCCCAGAGGCAGTCACTAGGAAATAGTCCTACCTAGCCACCGTGAATTCTTTTTGTTTGGTTCCAGCAGTGCCCAGGTATAGATTTAGTGGTACTGCAATGTCCTTCTCATTTTTTCTCACATCAACAAATGAATTGCTGTAATAATATGCATCTGGACTTTTGAAATCACTGGGTTTTATGATGTTCACAATTGTAAAGAAGTAATCACCACATAAAGAGGGAAGTTTGAACACTGAACCAAACACGTCTCTCCACAACAAACAATTTGCTCCCAAATGCTCCTGTCTAGAAATAGGTGTTCCTTTTTATTTGTCCCTCCTCCTATCAGTGGTGAACACGCCTATGTCCCTAAAACATGGTGGTGAGTAAAGCACCAAGTATACTTTTATGTCTACAACAGGCAGAGAGGAAGTATACTTGGGGTCTTCAGAGAGCACTTAGGCAATGAATGTAGCTAAATACTGTTAGCAAGCGAGAAGGAGGTATAAGAGGACAGAGGACAGAGATACGGTTTCAAGTCCCTGCACCACCATTTACTGGTTTTGTAAGCACACGCGGCTGACTCGATCTGCAACTGTCTCAGTGAGCCCAGTGCTCTCCCTGCGGCCTAGTGACCTTGCAATGTATTTGGAAGCATAATGTAGCGAAGTGACATAGGTGATGTTGTTAACTGTTCTGTACATAAGGATAGATGGGCGGACAGAAAGATGATTTATTCATAGATAGACAGATAGAGAGATGACAGATGAGAGATAGACAGATGATACACATGATAGATGATAGGAAGCTAGATAGATGGATAGATATATAGAGAGAAGGACAGAGAGACAGAAGGATATATAGAAAGATAGATAGATATACAGACAGACAGAGCAATAAATAGATACAGATACATGTCGATTGACACAAAGCTGTTGCTCATAACCAGGAGATGAATGGTGAGAGCACATAGCTAAACTACAAACAAAAAGGAAGAATGAAACCCTGTTTACAAAGTGCATTAAGCAGCCATAAGAAGAAAACAAATCCTACCATTTGCAATGACGTGGATGGAGCTAGACGGTAGTATGTTCACAGAAATAGGTCAGTCGGAGAAAGACAAGTATCAAATGATTTCACTCATGTGTGCAGTATAACAACAAAGAAAAACTGATGGAAAAAAACAGCAGCAGACTCACAGAACCCGAGAGTTGACTGAAAGTTGCCAAAGGGAAAAGGACTGGGCAGGGAGGTTCTGAAGGGAGGGATAAGTTTGGGGAGAAAGAATGGGGGCATTAGGATTAGCATGTATATTGCGTGTTGACAGGAAGGCATGTGGAGTGCTGTACAACACAGAGAAGACTATTAGAGATTATATAGCATCTTACTACTCACTGAAGGACAGCGACTGAAGAGGATTTTCGGGGGGACTTGGTGAAGGGGGAGCATAGTAAACATAAGGTTCTTCACGTAATTGTAGACTAATGATAACAAAAAAATTGTTTTAAGTGCAATAAGGGCACAGCACTGAATCATCAGAATAAAAGGTCAAGTTCTGAGTGCGGCAAACAAAAGACACAGGGTTAAAAGAACGGATGAAAACTCAAAAAACCTACGTGCTTCCTTACAGGAGACTCACTTGAGATCCAAGGACACAGACAATCTACAAGCTGAAGGTGTGGGGACAAGTTCCCTACACGAGTGAAACTGAAAAACAAACAATCCAATAAATGGATTGTGTTTGAGCCCCCAGAGACAGTCAGTAGAAAATAGCCCTATCTGGCCACAGTGAATTCTTTTTGTTTGTTCTCAGCAGGGCCCAGCCATAGATTTAGTGGTGCAGCAACGTCCTTCTCATTTCCTCTCACTTCAGCAACTGATTTGCTGTAATAATAAGCATCTTTACCTTTGAAATCGGTGGGTTTTATGATCTTCACGAATGTGAAGTAATAACCACCTAAAGAGGGAAGTTTGGACACTCAAATAAACATGTCACCCCACAATACACTCTTAGCTCCCAACTGCTCCTGTCTAGAAATTGGTGGTCCTTTTTATTTGACCCTCCGTCCTATCAGCATTGATCACGCCGATGTCCTTCAAACATGGTGGTGAGGAAAGCAACAAGTTTACTTTTCTGTCAACAACAGGCCCAGAGGAAGGATACTTGTGGTCTTCAGGGAGCACTTAGTCAATGAATGTGGCTAAATACAGACAGCAAGTGAGAAGGAGATGAAAGAGGACAGTGGGTAGAGACACGGTTTCAAGTCCCTGCACAACCAATTCCTGCTTTTGTAGGTACACGCGGCCGACTCGATCTGCAAGTGTCTCGGTGAACCCAGTGCTCTCCCTAAATATTAGTTACATTGCAGGATTTTGGGAAGCATAATGTAGGAGAGTGACATAGGCTATGTGTTTAACTGTTCTGTACACAAGTACAGATGAGCAGACAAAAAGCTGATAGATAGATTGATTGATAAATAGTTAGACAGACAGATAGGTAGATATAGGTACATAACGATTAACACAAAGCTACTGCTCTAAACCAGGAGAGCAATGGTGAAAGCACATAGCGATACTACAAACAAAAATAAGAATGAACTCCAGTTTAAAAAGTGCAGTAAGCAGGCATAAGAAGAAAACAAATCCTATCATTTGCAATAACGTGGATGGAGCTAGAGGGTATTATGCTCAGCCAAGTAGGCCAGGCGGAGAAATACATGTACCAAATGATTTCACTCATGTGTGGAGTATGATAAGATAGAAAAACTGAAGGAAAAGACAGCAGCAGACTCACAGAAACCGAGAGTGGACTAACAGTTACCAAGGAGAAAGGGACTGGGTAGGGTTTGTGGGAAGGGAGTAATAAAGGTGGGGAAGAAGAATGGGGGCATTAGGATTAGCATGCATAATGTGTAGGGTGGGGGTTCATGGGTAGGGCTGTACAACATTGAGAAGACATGTAGTGATTCTACAGCATCTTATAACATGCTGATGGACAGCGACTGTAACTGGGATTTGGGGGTAACATGGTGAAGGGGGTAGACTGGAAAACATAATGTTCTGCATGTGATTTTATATTAATGAGAACAAAAAAATTTCAAAGTGCAGTAAGAGCACAGCTCTCAAATATCAGAATGAAAGTACAGGCTTTGAGTGCTCCAATCAAAAGACACAGGTTTAGAAGTACTGATGAAAACTCAAGACCACCTACGTGCTCCCTTACTGGAGACTCACTTGAGATCCAAGGAAACAGACAAAGTACAAGCTGAAGGGGCGGGGACAGGTACCCTATACATGTGAAACTGAGAAACAAACAAACAAACGGATTCTGTTTGAGTCCCCAGAGAGAGTCAGTAAAAAATAGCCCTATCTAGCCACCGTGAAAACTTTTTGTTTGGTTTCAGCAGTGCTCAGGCATAGATTCAGTGGTGCAGCAACTTCCTTCTCATTTCCTCTCACCTCAACAAATGAATTGCTGTAATAATATGCATCTGGGCTTTTAAAATCATTGCGTTTTATGATGTTCAGGAATGTAATAATGTAATAACCACATAAAGAGGGAAGATTGGACCCTCAAATAAACACTTCACTCCACAACACACTCTTTGTTCCCAACTGCTCCTGTCCAGAAATAGGTGTTCCTTTATATTTGTCCCTCCACCTATCAGCAGTGATCACGCCGATGTCCCTCAAACATGGCGGTGTGCAAAGAACCAAGTACACTTTTCTGTCGACAACAGGCCCAGAGGAAGGATACTTGTGGTCTTCAGGGATCACTTTCTCACTGAATGTGGCTAAATAAAGTCACCAAGCGAGCAGGAAGTATAAGAGGACAGAGGACAGAGATACGGTTTCAAGTCATTTCACCTCCATTTACTGGTTTTGTAAGCACACGTGGCTAACTCTACCTCAAAGTGTATCGGTGAACACAGTGCTCTCCTTCTGGCTTAGTTACCTTGCAAGATTTCTGGAAGCATAATGTAGGGAAGAGACATAGGCTATGTTGTTAACTGTTCTGTACATAAGGATTGTTGGGCAGACAAAGAGATGATTGATTCATAGGTAGATATTTAGACAGACGACAGATGAAAGATAGACAGATAGGTACATAGATTGACAGATGATAGACATCATAGATAGATGATAGGAAGATAGATAGACAGATACATAGATACATACATACATAGATACATAGATGGACAGACAGACCGTTAGATAGAGAGATACAGATACATATCGATTGACACAAAGATATTTTTCATAACCAGGTGTTGAATGGTGAATAACATAGCTAAACTACAAACAAAAAGGAAGAATGAAATCCAGTTTAAAGAGTGCAGTAAGCAGCCTTAAGGAGAAAACAAATACTACCGTTTGCAATGACGTGGATGGAGCTAGACGGTAGTATGTTCAGAGAAATAGGCCAGGCGGAGAAAGACAAGTACCAAGTGATTTCACTCATGTGTGGAGTATAAAAACAAAGAAAAACTGTAGGAAAAATACAGCAGCAGACTCTCAGAACCCGAGAGTTGACTAAAAGTTACCAAAGGGAAAAGGACTGATCAGGGTGGGTCTGAAGGGATGGATAAGTGTTTGGAGAAAGAATGGGGGCATTAGGATTAGCATGTATAAAGCGTGCGGTTGGGTGTGCATGGGGAGTACTGTACAACACAGAGAAGACTAGTAGAGATCATATAGCATCTTACTACTCACTGATGGTCAGTGACTGTAACGGGGTCTGTGGGGGGGGACATGGTGAAGGGTTCTACAGCATCCAACTACAGCTGATCGACAGTGACTGAAGAGGTTTCTCGGGGGGACTTGGTGATGGGGGAAGCACAGTAAACATAATGTTCTTCACGTGATTGTAGATTAATTATAATAAAAATACTTTAAGTGCAATAAGTGCACTGCTCTGAATCATCAGAATGAAAGGTCAGGCACTGAGTGCTGCAAACAAAAGACACAGGGTTAAAAGAACGGATGAAAACTCAAGAAACCTACGTGCTTCCTTACAGGAGACTCACTTGAGATCCAAGGACACAGACAAACTGCAAGCTGAAGGTGTGGTGACAAGTACCCTACACGAGTGGAACTGAAAAACAAACAATCAAACAGACGGATACTGTTTGAGCCCCCAGAGACATTCAGTAGGAAATAGCCCTATCTGGCCACCGTGAATTCTTTTTGTTTGTTTTCAGCGGTTCCCAGCCATAGATTTAGTGGTGCAGCAACGTTCTTCTTGTTTTCTCTCACCTCAACAACTGTTTTGCTATAATAATAAGCATCTGGGCCTTTGAAATCTGTGGGTTTTATGATCTTCACGAATGTGAAGTAATAACCACCTGAAGAGGGATGTTTGGACACTCAAATAAACATGTCACTCCACAATACACTCTTAGCTCCCAACTGCTCCTGTCTAGAAATTGGTGTTCCTTTTCATTTGACCCTCCATCCTATCCGCAGTGATCATGCCGATGTCCTTCAAACATGGTGGTGATCAAAGCAACAAGTTTACTTTTCTGTTGACAACAGGCCCGGAGGAAGGATACTTGTGGTTTTCAGAGAGAACTTAGTCAATGAATGTGGCTAAATACAGAGAGCAATTTAGGAGATGAAAGAGGACAGAAGATAGAGACACGGGTATATCTCCCTGCACAACCATTTACTGGTTTTGTAGTACACGCGGCCGACACAAGCCCTGAAAGTGTCTCGGTGAACCCAGTGCTCTCCCTACAGAATAGTTACCTTGCAGGATTTTTGGAAGCATAATGTAGGAAAGTGATATAGGGTACATGGTTAACTGTTCTGTACTCAAGGACAGATGGGCAGACAAAAAGATGATTGATTGATTGATAAATAGATAGACAGACAGATAGATAGATATAGGTACATATCGATTAACACAAAGCTACTGCTCATAACCAGGAGAGCAATGGAGAAAGCACCTAGCGATAGTACAAACAAAAAAGAAGAATGAAATCCAGTTTAAAAAGTGCAGTAAGCAGCCAAAAGAAGAAAACAAATCCTATCATTTGCAATAACGTGGATGGAGCTAGAGGGTATTATGCTCAGTCAATTAGGCCAGTCGGAGAAATACAAGTACGAAATGATTTAACTCAGGTGTGGAGTACGACAACAAAGAAAAACTGAAGGAAAAAACAGCAGCAGACACACAGTACCCGAGAGAGGACTAACCGTTATCAAAGAGAAATGGACTTGGTAGGGTTTGTGGGAAGGGAGTGATAAGGGCAGGGAAAATGAATGGGGGCATTAGGATTTGAATGAACAATGTGTAGGGTGTAGTGTCATGGGGAGGGCTATACAACACAGAGAAGAGAAGTGGTGATTCTACAGCATCTTACTACACGCTGACGGACAGCGACTGTAACTGGGATTTGGCAAGGACTTGGTAAAGGAGGTAGACTAGTAAACATATTGTTCTGCATGTAATTGTATATTAATGAGAACAAAAAAAATTTCAAAGTGCAGTAAGAGCGTACATAGCTCTCAAATATCAGAATAAAAGTACAGGCTTTGACTGCTCCAATCAAAAGACACAGGGTTAGAAGTACTGATGAAAACTCAAGATCACCTATGTGCTCCCTTACTGGAGTCTCACTTGAGATCCAAGGACACAGACAAACTACAAGCTGAAGGGGCGCGGACAGGTACCCTATACAAGTGAATCTGAGAAACAAAGAAACAAATGGATTCTGTTTGAGTCCCCAGAGGCAGTCACTAGAAAATAGTCCTACCTAGCCACCGTGAATTCTTTTTGTTTGGTTCCAGCAGTGCCCAGGTATAGATTTAGTGGTACTGCAATGTCCTTCTCATTTTTTCTCACATCAACAAATGAATTGCTGTAATAATATGCATCTGGACTTTTGAAATCACTGGGTTTTATGATGTTCACAATTGTAAAGAAGTAATCACCACATAAAGAGGGAAGTTTGAACACTGAACCAAACACGTCTCTCCACAACAAACAATTTGCTCCCAAATGCTCCTGTCTAGAAACAGGTGTTCCTTTTTATTTGTCCCTCCTCCTATCAGTGGTGAACACGCCTATGTCCCTAAAACATGGTGGTGAGTAAAGCACCAAGTATACTTTTATGTCTACAACAGGCAGAGAGGAAGTATACTTGGGGTCTTCAGAGAGCACTTAGGCAATGAATGTAGCTAAATACTGTTAGCAAGCGAGAAGGAGGTATAAGAGGACAGAGGACAGAGATACGGTTTCAAGTCCCTGCACCACCATTTACTGGTTTTGTAAGCACACGCGGCTGACTCGATCTGCAACTGTCTCAGTGAGCCCAGTGCTCTCCCTGCGGCCTAGTGACCTTGCAATGTATTTGGAAGCATAATGTAGCGAAGTGACATAGGTGATGTTGTTAACTGTTCTGTACATAAGGATAGATGGGCGGACAGAAAGATGATTTATTCATAGATAGACAGATAGAGAGATGACAGATGAGAGATAGACAGATGATACACATGATAGATGATAGGAAGCTAGATAGATGGATAGATATATAGAGAGAAGGACAGAGAGACAGAAGGATATATAGAAAGATAGATAGATATACAGACAGACAGAGCAATAAATAGATACAGATACATGTCGATTGACACAAAGCTGTTGCTCATAACCAGGAGATGAATGGTGAGAGCACATAGCTAAACTACAAACAAAAAGGAAGAATGAAACCCTGTTTACAAAGTGCATTAAGCAGCCATAAGAAGAAAACAAATCCTACCATTTGCAATGACGTGGATGGAGCTAGACGGTAGTATGTTCACAGAAATAGGTCAGTCGGAGAAAGACAAGTATCAAATGATTTCACTCATGTGTGCAGTATAACAACAAAGAAAAACTGATGGAAAAAAACAGCAGCAGACTCACAGAACCCGAGAGTTGACTGAAAGTTGCCAAAGGGAAAAGGACTGGGCAGGGAGGTTCTGAAGGGAGGGATAAGTTTGGGGAGAAAGAATGGGGGCATTAGGATTAGCATGTATATTGCGTGTTGACAGGAAGGCATGTGGAGTGCTGTACAACACAGAGAAGACTATTAGAGATTATATAGCATCTTACTACTCACTGAAGGACAGCGACTGAAGAGGATTTTCGGGGGGACTTGGTGAAGGGGGAGCATAGTAAACATAAGGTTCTTCACGTAATTGTAGACTAATGATAACAAAAAAATTGTTTTAAGTGCAATAAGGGCACAGCACTGAATCATCAGAATAAAAGGTCAAGTTCTGAGTGCGGCAAACAAAAGACACAGGGTTAAAAGAACGGATGAAAACTCAAAAAACCTACGTGCTTCCTTACAGGAGACTCACTTGAGATCCAAGGACACAGACAATCTACAAGCTGAAGGTGTGGGGACAAGTTCCCTACACGAGTGAAACTGAAAAACAAACAATCCAATAAATGGATTGTGTTTGAGCCCCCAGAGACAGTCAGTAGAAAATAGCCCTATCTGGCCACAGTGAATTCTTTTTGTTTGTTCTCAGCAGGGCCCAGCCATAGATTTAGTGGTGCAGCAACGTCCTTCTCATTTCCTCTCACTTCAGCAACTGATTTGCTGTAATAATAAGCATCTTTACCTTTGAAATCGGTGGGTTTTATGATCTTCACGAATGTGAAGTAATAACCACCTAAAGAGGGAAGTTTGGACACTCAAATAAACATGTCACCCCACAATACACTCTTAGCTCCCAACTGCTCCTGTCTAGAAATTGGTGGTCCTTTTTATTTGACCCTCCGTCCTATCAGCATTGATCACGCCGATGTCCTTCAAACATGGTGGTGAGGAAAGCAACAAGTTTACTTTTCTGTCAACAACAGGCCCAGAGGAAGGATACTTGTGGTCTTCAGGGAGCACTTAGTCAATGAATGTGGCTAAATACAGACAGCAAGTGAGAAGGAGATGAAAGAGGACAGTGGGTAGAGACACGGTTTCAAGTCCCTGCACAACCAATTCCTGCTTTTGTAGGTACACGCGGCCGACTCGATCTGCAAGTGTCTCGGTGAACCCAGTGCTCTCCCTAAATATTAGTTACATTGCAGGATTTTGGGAAGCATAATGTAGGAGAGTGACATAGGCTATGTGTTTAACTGTTCTGTACACAAGTACAGATGAGCAGACAAAAAGCTGATAGATAGATTGATTGATAAATAGTTAGACAGACAGATAGGTAGATATAGGTACATAACGATTAACACAAAGCTACTGCTCTAAACCAGGAGAGCAATGGTGAAAGCACATAGCGATACTACAAACAAAAATAAGAATGAACTCCAGTTTAAAAAGTGCAGTAAGCAGGCATAAGAAGAAAACAAATCCTATCATTTGCAATAACGTGGATGGAGCTAGAGGGTATTATGCTCAGCCAAGTAGGCCAGGCGGAGAAATACATGTACCAAATGATTTCACTCATGTGTGGAGTATGATAAGATAGAAAAACTGAAGGAAAAGACAGCAGCAGACTCACAGAAACCGAGAGTGGACTAACAGTTACCAAGGAGAAAGGGACTGGGTAGGGTTTGTGGGAAGGGAGTAATAAAGGTGGGGAAGAAGAATGGGGGCATTAGGATTAGCATGCATAATGTGTAGGGTGGGGGTTCATGGGTAGGGCTGTACAACATTGAGAAGACATGTAGTGATTCTACAGCATCTTATAACATGCTGATGGACAGCGACTGTAACTGGGATTTGGGGGTAACATGGTGAAGGGGGTAGACTGGAAAACATAATGTTCTGCATGTGATTTTATATTAATGAGAACAAAAAAATTTCAAAGTGCAGTAAGAGCACAGCTCTCAAATATCAGAATGAAAGTACAGGCTTTGAGTGCTCCAATCAAAAGACACAGGTTTAGAAGTACTGATGAAAACTCAAGACCACCTACGTGCTCCCTTACTGGAGACTCACTTGAGATCCAAGGAAACAGACAAAGTACAAGCTGAAGGGGCGGGGACAGGTACCCTATACATGTGAAACTGAGAAACAAACAAACAAACGGATTCTGTTTGAGTCCCCAGAGAGAGTCAGTAAAAAATAGCCCTATCTAGCCACCGTGAAAACTTTTTGTTTGGTTTCAGCAGTGCTCAGGCATAGATTCAGTGGTGCAGCAACTTCCTTCTCATTTCCTCTCACCTCAACAAATGAATTGCTGTAATAATATGCATCTGGGCTTTTAAAATCATTGCGTTTTATGATGTTCAGGAATGTAATAATGTAATAACCACATAAAGAGGGAAGATTGGACCCTCAAATAAACACTTCACTCCACAACACACTCTTTGTTCCCAACTGCTCCTGTCCAGAAATAGGTGTTCCTTTATATTTGTCCCTCCACCTATCAGCAGTGATCACGCCGATGTCCCTCAAACATGGCGGTGTGCAAAGAACCAAGTACACTTTTCTGTCGACAACAGGCCCAGAGGAAGGATACTTGTGGTCTTCAGGGATCACTTTCTCACTGAATGTGGCTAAATAAAGTCACCAAGCGAGCAGGAAGTATAAGAGGACAGAGGACAGAGATACGGTTTCAAGTCATTTCACCTCCATTTACTGGTTTTGTAAGCACACGTGGCTAACTCTACCTCAAAGTGTATCGGTGAACACAGTGCTCTCCTTCTGGCTTAGTTACCTTGCAAGATTTCTGGAAGCATAATGTAGGGAAGAGACATAGGCTATGTTGTTAACTGTTCTGTACATAAGGATTGTTGGGCAGACAAAGAGATGATTGATTCATAGGTAGATATTTAGACAGACGACAGATGAAAGATAGACAGATAGGTACATAGATTGACAGATGATAGACATCATAGATAGATGATAGGAAGATAGATAGACAGATACATAGATACATACATACATAGATACATAGATGGACAGACAGACCGTTAGATAGAGAGATACAGATACATATCGATTGACACAAAGATATTTTTCATAACCAGGTGTTGAATGGTGAATAACATAGCTAAACTACAAACAAAAAGGAAGAATGAAATCCAGTTTAAAGAGTGCAGTAAGCAGCCTTAAGGAGAAAACAAATACTACCGTTTGCAATGACGTGGATGGAGCTAGACGGTAGTATGTTCAGAGAAATAGGCCAGGCGGAGAAAGACAAGTACCAAGTGATTTCACTCATGTGTGGAGTATAAAAACAAAGAAAAACTGTAGGAAAAATACAGCAGCAGACTCTCAGAACCCGAGAGTTGACTAAAAGTTACCAAAGGGAAAAGGACTGATCAGGGTGGGTCTGAAGGGATGGATAAGTGTTTGGAGAAAGAATGGGGGCATTAGGATTAGCATGTATAAAGCGTGCGGTTGGGTGTGCATGGGGAGTACTGTACAACACAGAGAAGACTAGTAGAGATCATATAGCATCTTACTACTCACTGATGGTCAGTGACTGTAACGGGGTCTGTGGGGGGGGACATGGTGAAGGGTTCTACAGCATCCAACTACAGCTGATCGACAGTGACTGAAGAGGTTTCTCGGGGGGACTTGGTGATGGGGGAAGCACAGTAAACATAATGTTCTTCACGTGATTGTAGATTAATTATAATAAAAATACTTTAAGTGCAATAAGTGCACTGCTCTGAATCATCAGAATGAAAGGTCAGGCACTGAGTGCTGCAAACAAAAGACACAGGGTTAAAAGAACGGATGAAAACTCAAGAAACCTACGTGCTTCCTTACAGGAGACTCACTTGAGATCCAAGGACACAGACAAACTGCAAGCTGAAGGTGTGGTGACAAGTACCCTACACGAGTGGAACTGAAAAACAAACAATCAAACAGACGGATACTGTTTGAGCCCCCAGAGACATTCAGTAGGAAATAGCCCTATCTGGCCACCGTGAATTCTTTTTGTTTGTTTTCAGCGGTTCCCAGCCATAGATTTAGTGGTGCAGCAACGTTCTTCTTGTTTTCTCTCACCTCAACAACTGTTTTGCTATAATAATAAGCATCTGGGCCTTTGAAATCTGTGGGTTTTATGATCTTCACGAATGTGAAGTAATAACCACCTGAAGAGGGATGTTTGGACACTCAAATAAACATGTCACTCCACAATACACTCTTAGCTCCCAACTGCTCCTGTCTAGAAATTGGTGTTCCTTTTCATTTGACCCTCCATCCTATCCGCAGTGATCATGCCGATGTCCTTCAAACATGGTGGTGATCAAAGCAACAAGTTTACTTTTCTGTTGACAACAGGCCCGGAGGAAGGATACTTGTGGTTTTCAGAGAGAACTTAGTCAATGAATGTGGCTAAATACAGAGAGCAATTTAGGAGATGAAAGAGGACAGAAGATAGAGACACGGGTATATCTCCCTGCACAACCATTTACTGGTTTTGTAGTACACGCGGCCGACACAAGCCCTGAAAGTGTCTCGGTGAACCCAGTGCTCTCCCTACAGAATAGTTACCTTGCAGGATTTTTGGAAGCATAATGTAGGAAAGTGATATAGGGTACATGGTTAACTGTTCTGTACTCAAGGACAGATGGGCAGACAAAAAGATGATTGATTGATTGATAAATAGATAGACAGACAGATAGATAGATATAGGTACATATCGATTAACACAAAGCTACTGCTCATAACCAGGAGAGCAATGGAGAAAGCACCTAGCGATAGTACAAACAAAAAAGAAGAATGAAATCCAGTTTAAAAAGTGCAGTAAGCAGCCAAAAGAAGAAAACAAATCCTATCATTTGCAATAACGTGGATGGAGCTAGAGGGTATTATGCTCAGTCAATTAGGCCAGTCGGAGAAATACAAGTACGAAATGATTTAACTCAGGTGTGGAGTACGACAACAAAGAAAAACTGAAGGAAAAAACAGCAGCAGACACACAGTACCCGAGAGAGGACTAACCGTTATCAAAGAGAAATGGACTTGGTAGGGTTTGTGGGAAGGGAGTGATAAGGGCAGGGAAAATGAATGGGGGCATTAGGATTTGAATGAACAATGTGTAGGGTGTAGTGTCATGGGGAGGGCTATACAACACAGAGAAGAGAAGTGGTGATTCTACAGCATCTTACTACACGCTGACGGACAGCGACTGTAACTGGGATTTGGCAAGGACTTGGTAAAGGAGGTAGACTAGTAAACATATTGTTCTGCATGTAATTGTATATTAATGAGAACAAAAAAAATTTCAAAGTGCAGTAAGAGCGTACATAGCTCTCAAATATCAGAATAAAAGTACAGGCTTTGACTGCTCCAATCAAAAGACACAGGGTTAGAAGTACTGATGAAAACTCAAGATCACCTATGTGCTCCCTTACTGGAGTCTCACTTGAGATCCAAGGACACAGACAAACTACAAGCTGAAGGGGCGCGGACAGGTACCCTATACAAGTGAATCTGAGAAACAAAGAAACAAATGGATTCTGTTTGAGTCCCCAGAGGCAGTCACTAGAAAATAGTCCTACCTAGCCACCGTGAATTCTTTTTGTTTGGTTCCAGCAGTGCCCAGGTATAGATTTAGTGGTACTGCAATGTCCTTCTCATTTTTTCTCACATCAACAAATGAATTGCTGTAATAATATGCATCTGGACTTTTGAAATCACTGGGTTTTATGATGTTCACAATTGTAAAGAAGTAATCACCACATAAAGAGGGAAGTTTGAACACTGAACCAAACACGTCTCTCCACAACAAACAATTTGCTCCCAAATGCTCCTGTCTAGAAACAGGTGTTCCTTTTTATTTGTCCCTCCTCCTATCAGTGGTGAACACGCCTATGTCCCTAAAACATGGTGGTGAGTAAAGCACCAAGTATACTTTTATGTCTACAACAGGCAGAGAGGAAGTATACTTGGGGTCTTCAGAGAGCACTTAGGCAATGAATGTAGCTAAATACTGTTAGCAAGCGAGAAGGAGGTATAAGAGGACAGAGGACAGAGATACGGTTTCAAGTCCCTGCACCACCATTTACTGGTTTTGTAAGCACACGCGGCTGACTCGATCTGCAACTGTCTCAGTGAGCCCAGTGCTCTCCCTGCGGCCTAGTGACCTTGCAATGTATTTGGAAGCATAATGTAGCGAAGTGACATAGGTGATGTTGTTAACTGTTCTGTACATAAGGATAGATGGGCGGACAGAAAGATGATTTATTCATAGATAGACAGATAGAGAGATGACAGATGAGAGATAGACAGATGATACACATGATAGATGATAGGAAGCTAGATAGATGGATAGATATATAGAGAGAAGGACAGAGAGACAGAAGGATATATAGAAAGATAGATAGATATACAGACAGACAGAGCAATAAATAGATACAGATACATGTCGATTGACACAAAGCTGTTGCTCATAACCAGGAGATGAATGGTGAGAGCACATAGCTAAACTACAAACAAAAAGGAAGAATGAAACCCTGTTTACAAAGTGCATTAAGCAGCCATAAGAAGAAAACAAATCCTACCATTTGCAATGACGTGGATGGAGCTAGACGGTAGTATGTTCACAGAAATAGGTCAGTCGGAGAAAGACAAGTATCAAATGATTTCACTCATGTGTGCAGTATAACAACAAAGAAAAACTGATGGAAAAAAACAGCAGCAGACTCACAGAACCCGAGAGTTGACTGAAAGTTGCCAAAGGGAAAAGGACTGGGCAGGGAGGTTCTGAAGGGAGGGATAAGTTTGGGGAGAAAGAATGGGGGCATTAGGATTAGCATGTATATTGCGTGTTGACAGGAAGGCATGTGGAGTGCTGTACAACACAGAGAAGACTATTAGAGATTATATAGCATCTTACTACTCACTGAAGGACAGCGACTGAAGAGGATTTTCGGGGGGACTTGGTGAAGGGGGAGCATAGTAAACATAAGGTTCTTCACGTAATTGTAGACTAATGATAACAAAAAAATTGTTTTAAGTGCAATAAGGGCACAGCACTGAATCATCAGAATAAAAGGTCAAGTTCTGAGTGCGGCAAACAAAAGACACAGGGTTAAAAGAACGGATGAAAACTCAAAAAACCTACGTGCTTCCTTACAGGAGACTCACTTGAGATCCAAGGACACAGACAATCTACAAGCTGAAGGTGTGGGGACAAGTTCCCTACACGAGTGAAACTGAAAAACAAACAATCCAATAAATGGATTGTGTTTGAGCCCCCAGAGACAGTCAGTAGAAAATAGCCCTATCTGGCCACAGTGAATTCTTTTTGTTTGTTCTCAGCAGGGCCCAGCCATAGATTTAGTGGTGCAGCAACGTCCTTCTCATTTCCTCTCACTTCAGCAACTGATTTGCTGTAATAATAAGCATCTTTACCTTTGAAATCGGTGGGTTTTATGATCTTCACGAATGTGAAGTAATAACCACCTAAAGAGGGAAGTTTGGACACTCAAATAAACATGTCACCCCACAATACACTCTTAGCTCCCAACTGCTCCTGTCTAGAAATTGGTGGTCCTTTTTATTTGACCCTCCGTCCTATCAGCATTGATCACGCCGATGTCCTTCAAACATGGTGGTGAGGAAAGCAACAAGTTTACTTTTCTGTCAACAACAGGCCCAGAGGAAGGATACTTGTGGTCTTCAGGGAGCACTTAGTCAATGAATGTGGCTAAATACAGACAGCAAGTGAGAAGGAGATGAAAGAGGACAGTGGGTAGAGACACGGTTTCAAGTCCCTGCACAACCAATTCCTGCTTTTGTAGGTACACGCGGCCGACTCGATCTGCAAGTGTCTCGGTGAACCCAGTGCTCTCCCTAAATATTAGTTACATTGCAGGATTTTGGGAAGCATAATGTAGGAGAGTGACATAGGCTATGTGTTTAACTGTTCTGTACACAAGTACAGATGAGCAGACAAAAAGCTGATAGATAGATTGATTGATAAATAGTTAGACAGACAGATAGGTAGATATAGGTACATAACGATTAACACAAAGCTACTGCTCTAAACCAGGAGAGCAATGGTGAAAGCACATAGCGATACTACAAACAAAAATAAGAATGAACTCCAGTTTAAAAAGTGCAGTAAGCAGGCATAAGAAGAAAACAAATCCTATCATTTGCAATAACGTGGATGGAGCTAGAGGGTATTATGCTCAGCCAAGTAGGCCAGGCGGAGAAATACATGTACCAAATGATTTCACTCATGTGTGGAGTATGATAAGATAGAAAAACTGAAGGAAAAGACAGCAGCAGACTCACAGAAACCGAGAGTGGACTAACAGTTACCAAGGAGAAAGGGACTGGGTAGGGTTTGTGGGAAGGGAGTAATAAAGGTGGGGAAGAAGAATGGGGGCATTAGGATTAGCATGCATAATGTGTAGGGTGGGGGTTCATGGGTAGGGCTGTACAACATTGAGAAGACATGTAGTGATTCTACAGCATCTTATAACATGCTGATGGACAGCGACTGTAACTGGGATTTGGGGGTAACATGGTGAAGGGGGTAGACTGGAAAACATAATGTTCTGCATGTGATTTTATATTAATGAGAACAAAAAAATTTCAAAGTGCAGTAAGAGCACAGCTCTCAAATATCAGAATGAAAGTACAGGCTTTGAGTGCTCCAATCAAAAGACACAGGTTTAGAAGTACTGATGAAAACTCAAGACCACCTACGTGCTCCCTTACTGGAGACTCACTTGAGATCCAAGGAAACAGACAAAGTACAAGCTGAAGGGGCGGGGACAGGTACCCTATACATGTGAAACTGAGAAACAAACAAACAAACGGATTCTGTTTGAGTCCCCAGAG
Source organism: Manis pentadactyla (assembly GCF_030020395.1). Classification (NCBI taxonomy): domain Eukaryota; kingdom Metazoa; phylum Chordata; class Mammalia; order Pholidota; family Manidae; genus Manis; species Manis pentadactyla. Next base: position 25,106 of record NW_026644633.1, read on the forward strand.
AGAGTCAGTAAAAAATAGCCCTATCTAGCCACCGTGAAAACTTTTTGTTTGGTTTCAGCAGTGCTCAGGCATAGATTCAGTGGTGCAGCAACTTCCTTCTCATTTCCTCTCACCTCAACAAATGAATTGCTGTAATAATATGCATCTGGGCTTTTAAAATCATTGCGTTTTATGATGTTCAGGAATGTAATAATGTAATAACCACATAAAGAGGGAAGATTGGACCCTCAAATAAACACTTCACTCCACAACACACTCTTTGTTCCCAACTGCTCCTGTCCAGAAATAGGTGTTCCTTTATATTTGTCCCTCCACCTATCAGCAGTGATCACGCCGATGTCCCTCAAACATGGCGGTGTGCAAAGAACCAAGTACACTTTTCTGTCGACAACAGGCCCAGAGGAAGGATACTTGTGGTCTTCAGGGATCACTTTCTCACTGAATGTGGCTAAATAAAGTCACCAAGCGAGCAGGAAGTATAAGAGGACAGAGGACAGAGATACGGTTTCAAGTCATTTCACCTCCATTTACTGGTTTTGTAAGCACACGTGGCTAACTCTACCTCAAAGTGTATCGGTGAACACAGTGCTCTCCTTCTGGCTTAGTTACCTTGCAAGATTTCTGGAAGCATAATGTAGGGAAGAGACATAGGCTATGTTGTTAACTGTTCTGTACATAAGGATTGTTGGGCAGACAAAGAGATGATTGATTCATAGGTAGATATTTAGACAGACGACAGATGAAAGATAGACAGATAGGTACATAGATTGACAGATGATAGACATCATAGATAGATGATAGGAAGATAGATAGACAGATACATAGATACATACATACATAGATACATAGATGGACAGACAGACCGTTAGATAGAGAGATACAGATACATATCGATTGACACAAAGATATTTTTCATAACCAGGTGTTGAATGGTGAATAACATAGCTAAACTACAAACAAAAAGGAAGAATGAAATCCAGTTTAAAGAGTGCAGTAAGCAGCCTTAAGGAGAAAACAAATACTACCGTTTGCAATGACGTGGATGGAGCTAGACGGTAGTATGTTCAGAGAAATAGGCCAGGCGGAGAAAGACAAGTACCAAGTGATTTCACTCATGTGTGGAGTATAAAAACAAAGAAAAACTGTAGGAAAAATACAGCAGCAGACTCTCAGAACCCGAGAGTTGACTAAAAGTTACCAAAGGGAAAAGGACTGATCAGGGTGGGTCTGAAGGGATGGATAAGTGTTTGGAGAAAGAATGGGGGCATTAGGATTAGCATGTATAAAGCGTGCGGTTGGGTGTGCATGGGGAGTACTGTACAACACAGAGAAGACTAGTAGAGATCATATAGCATCTTACTACTCACTGATGGTCAGTGACTGTAACGGGGTCTGTGGGGGGGGACATGGTGAAGGGTTCTACAGCATCCAACTACAGCTGATCGACAGTGACTGAAGAGGTTTCTCGGGGGGACTTGGTGATGGGGGAAGCACAGTAAACATAATGTTCTTCACGTGATTGTAGATTAATTATAATAAAAATACTTTAAGTGCAATAAGTGCACTGCTCTGAATCATCAGAATGAAAGGTCAGGCACTGAGTGCTGCAAACAAAAGACACAGGGTTAAAAGAACGGATGAAAACTCAAGAAACCTACGTGCTTCCTTACAGGAGACTCACTTGAGATCCAAGGACACAGACAAACTGCAAGCTGAAGGTGTGGTGACAAGTACCCTACACGAGTGGAACTGAAAAACAAACAATCAAACAGACGGATACTGTTTGAGCCCCCAGAGACATTCAGTAGGAAATAGCCCTATCTGGCCACCGTGAATTCTTTTTGTTTGTTTTCAGCGGTTCCCAGCCATAGATTTAGTGGTGCAGCAACGTTCTTCTTGTTTTCTCTCACCTCAACAACTGTTTTGCTATAATAATAAGCATCTGGGCCTTTGAAATCTGTGGGTTTTATGATCTTCACGAATGTGAAGTAATAACCACCTGAAGAGGGATGTTTGGACACTCAAATAAACATGTCACTCCACAATACACTCTTAGCTCCCAACTGCTCCTGTCTAGAAATTGGTGTTCCTTTTCATTTGACCCTCCATCCTATCCGCAGTGATCATGCCGATGTCCTTCAAACATGGTGGTGATCAAAGCAACAAGTTTACTTTTCTGTTGACAACAGGCCCGGAGGAAGGATACTTGTGGTTTTCAGAGAGAACTTAGTCAATGAATGTGGCTAAATACAGAGAGCAATTTAGGAGATGAAAGAGGACAGAAGATAGAGACACGGGTATATCTCCCTGCACAACCATTTACTGGTTTTGTAGTACACGCGGCCGACACAAGCCCTGAAAGTGTCTCGGTGAACCCAGTGCTCTCCCTACAGAATAGTTACCTTGCAGGATTTTTGGAAGCATAATGTAGGAAAGTGATATAGGGTACATGGTTAACTGTTCTGTACTCAAGGACAGATGGGCAGACAAAAAGATGATTGATTGATTGATAAATAGATAGACAGACAGATAGATAGATATAGGTACATATCGATTAACACAAAGCTACTGCTCATAACCAGGAGAGCAATGGAGAAAGCACCTAGCGATAGTACAAACAAAAAAGAAGAATGAAATCCAGTTTAAAAAGTGCAGTAAGCAGCCAAAAGAAGAAAACAAATCCTATCATTTGCAATAACGTGGATGGAGCTAGAGGGTATTATGCTCAGTCAATTAGGCCAGTCGGAGAAATACAAGTACGAAATGATTTAACTCAGGTGTGGAGTACGACAACAAAGAAAAACTGAAGGAAAAAACAGCAGCAGACACACAGTACCCGAGAGAGGACTAACCGTTATCAAAGAGAAATGGACTTGGTAGGGTTTGTGGGAAGGGAGTGATAAGGGCAGGGAAAATGAATGGGGGCATTAGGATTTGAATGAACAATGTGTAGGGTGTAGTGTCATGGGGAGGGCTATACAACACAGAGAAGAGAAGTGGTGATTCTACAGCATCTTACTACACGCTGACGGACAGCGACTGTAACTGGGATTTGGCAAGGACTTGGTAAAGGAGGTAGACTAGTAAACATATTGTTCTGCATGTAATTGTATATTAATGAGAACAAAAAAAATTTCAAAGTGCAGTAAGAGCGTACATAGCTCTCAAATATCAGAATAAAAGTACAGGCTTTGACTGCTCCAATCAAAAGACACAGGGTTAGAAGTACTGATGAAAACTCAAGATCACCTATGTGCTCCCTTACTGGAGTCTCACTTGAGATCCAAGGACACAGACAAACTACAAGCTGAAGGGGCGCGGACAGGTACCCTATACAAGTGAATCTGAGAAACAAAGAAACAAATGGATTCTGTTTGAGTCCCCAGAGGCAGTCACTAGAAAATAGTCCTACCTAGCCACCGTGAATTCTTTTTGTTTGGTTCCAGCAGTGCCCAGGTATAGATTTAGTGGTACTGCAATGTCCTTCTCATTTTTTCTCACATCAACAAATGAATTGCTGTAATAATATGCATCTGGACTTTTGAAATCACTGGGTTTTATGATGTTCACAATTGTAAAGAAGTAATCACCACATAAAGAGGGAAGTTTGAACACTGAACCAAACACGTCTCTCCACAACAAACAATTTGCTCCCAAATGCTCCTGTCTAGAAACAGGTGTTCCTTTTTATTTGTCCCTCCTCCTATCAGTGGTGAACACGCCTATGTCCCTAAAACATGGTGGTGAGTAAAGCACCAAGTATACTTTTATGTCTACAACAGGCAGAGAGGAAGTATACTTGGGGTCTTCAGAGAGCACTTAGGCAATGAATGTAGCTAAATACTGTTAGCAAGCGAGAAGGAGGTATAAGAGGACAGAGGACAGAGATACGGTTTCAAGTCCCTGCACCACCATTTACTGGTTTTGTAAGCACACGCGGCTGACTCGATCTGCAACTGTCTCAGTGAGCCCAGTGCTCTCCCTGCGGCCTAGTGACCTTGCAATGTATTTGGAAGCATAATGTAGCGAAGTGACATAGGTGATGTTGTTAACTGTTCTGTACATAAGGATAGATGGGCGGACAGAAAGATGATTTATTCATAGATAGACAGATAGAGAGATGACAGATGAGAGATAGACAGATGATACACATGATAGATGATAGGAAGCTAGATAGATGGATAGATATATAGAGAGAAGGACAGAGAGACAGAAGGATATATAGAAAGATAGATAGATATACAGACAGACAGAGCAATAAATAGATACAGATACATGTCGATTGACACAAAGCTGTTGCTCATAACCAGGAGATGAATGGTGAGAGCACATAGCTAAACTACAAACAAAAAGGAAGAATGAAACCCTGTTTACAAAGTGCATTAAGCAGCCATAAGAAGAAAACAAATCCTACCATTTGCAATGACGTGGATGGAGCTAGACGGTAGTATGTTCACAGAAATAGGTCAGGCGGAGAAAGACAAGTATCAAATGATTTCACTCATGTGTGCAGTATAACAACAAAGAAAAACTGATGGAAAAAAACAGCAGCAGACTCACAGAACCCGAGAGTTGACTGAAAGTTGCCAAAGGGAAAAGGACTGGGCAGGGAGGTTCTGAAGGGAGGGATAAGTTTGGGGAGAAAGAATGGGGGCATTAGGATTAGCATGTATATTGCGTGTTGACAGGAAGGCATGTGGAGTGCTGTACAACACAGAGAAGACTATTAGAGATTATATAGCATCTTACTACTCACTGAAGGACAGCGACTGAAGAGGATTTTCGGGGGGACTTGGTGAAGGGGGAGCATAGTAAACATAAGGTTCTTCACGTAATTGTAGACTAATGATAACAAAAAAATTGTTTTAAGTGCAATAAGGGCACAGCACTGAATCATCAGAATAAAAGGTCAAGTTCTGAGTGCGGCAAACAAAAGACACAGGGTTAAAAGAACGGATGAAAACTCAAAAAACCTACGTGCTTCCTTACAGGAGACTCACTTGAGATCCAAGGACACAGACAATCTACAAGCTGAAGGTGTGGGGACAAGTTCCCTACACGAGTGAAACTGAAAAACAAACAATCCAATAAATGGATTGTGTTTGAGCCCCCAGAGACAGTCAGTAGAAAATAGCCCTATCTGGCCACAGTGAATTCTTTTTGTTTGTTCTCAGCAGGGCCCAGCCATAGATTTAGTGGTGCAGCAACGTCCTTCTCATTTCCTCTCACTTCAGCAACTGATTTGCTGTAATAATAAGCATCTTTACCTTTGAAATCGGTGGGTTTTATGATCTTCACGAATGTGAAGTAATAACCACCTAAAGAGGGAAGTTTGGACACTCAAATAAACATGTCACCCCACAATACACTCTTAGCTCCCAACTGCTCCTGTCTAGAAATTGGTGGTCCTTTTTATTTGACCCTCCGTCCTATCAGCATTGATCACGCCGATGTCCTTCAAACATGGTGGTGAGGAAAGCAACAAGTTTACTTTTCTGTCAACAACAGGCCCAGAGGAAGGATACTTGTGGTCTTCAGGGAGCACTTAGTCAATGAATGTGGCTAAATACAGACAGCAAGTGAGAAGGAGATGAAAGAGGACAGTGGGTAGAGACACGGTTTCAAGTCCCTGCACAACCAATTCCTGCTTTTGTAGGTACACGCGGCCGACTCGATCTGCAAGTGTCTCGGTGAACCCAGTGCTCTCCCTAAATATTAGTTACATTGCAGGATTTTGGGAAGCATAATGTAGGAGAGTGACATAGGCTATGTGTTTAACTGTTCTGTACACAAGTACAGATGAGCAGACAAAAAGCTGATAGATAGATTGATTGATAAATAGTTAGACAGACAGATAGGTAGATATAGGTACATAACGATTAACACAAAGCTACTGCTCTAAACCAGGAGAGCAATGGTGAAAGCACATAGCGATACTACAAACAAAAATAAGAATGAACTCCAGTTTAAAAAGTGCAGTAAGCAGGCATAAGAAGAAAACAAATCCTATCATTTGCAATAACGTGGATGGAGCTAGAGGGTATTATGCTCAGCCAAGTAGGCCAGGCGGAGAAATACATGTACCAAATGATTTCACTCATGTGTGGAGTATGATAAGATAGAAAAACTGAAGGAAAAGACAGCAGCAGACTCACAGAAACCGAGAGTGGACTAACAGTTACCAAGGAGAAAGGGACTGGGTAGGGTTTGTGGGAAGGGAGTAATAAAGGTGGGGAAGAAGAATGGGGGCATTAGGATTAGCATGCATAATGTGTAGGGTGGGGGTTCATGGGTAGGGCTGTACAACATTGAGAAGACATGTAGTGATTCTACAGCATCTTATAACATGCTGATGGACAGCGACTGTAACTGGGATTTGGGGGGAACATGGTGAAGGTGGTAGACTGGAAAACATAATGTTCTGCATGTGATTTTATATTAATGAGAACAAAAAAATTTCAAAGTGCAGTAAGAGCACAGCTCTCAAATATCAGAATGTAAGTACAGGCTTTGAGTGCTCCAATCAAAAGACACAGGTTTAGAAGTACTGATGAAAACTCAAGACCACCTACGTGCTCCCTTACTGGAGACTCACTTGAGATCCAAGGAAACAGACAAAGTACAAGCTGAAGGGGCGGGGACAGGTACCCTATACATGTGAAACTGAGAAACAAACAAACAAACGGATTCTGTTTGAGTCCCCAGAGAGAGTCAGTAAAAAATAGCCCTATCTAGCCACCGTGAAAACTTTTTGTTTGGTTTCAGCAGTGCTCAGGCATAGATTCAGTGGTGCAGCAACTTCCTTCTCATTTCCTCTCACCTCAACAAATGAATTGCTGTAATAATATGCATCTGGGCTTTTAAAATCATTGCGTTTTATGATGTTCAGGAATGTAATGAAGTAATAACCACATAAAGAGGGAAGATTGGACCCTCAAATAAACACTTCACTCCACAACACACTCTTTGTTCCCAACTGCTCCTGTCCAGAAATAGGTGTTCCTTTATATTTGTCCCTCCACCTATCAGCAGTGATCACGCCGATGTCCCTCAAACATGGCGGTGTGCAAAGAACCAAGTACACTTTTCTGTCGACAACAGGCCCAGAGGAAGGATACTTGTGGTCTTCAGGGATCACTTTCTCAATGAATGTGGCTAAATAAAGTCACCAAGCGAGCAGGAAGTATAAGAGGACAGAGGACAGAGATACGGTTTCAAGTCCTTTCACCTCCATTTACTGGTTTTGTAAGCACACGTGGCTAACTCTACCTCAAAGTGTATCGGTGAACACAGTGCTCTCCTTCTGGCTTAGTTACCTTGCAAGATTTCTGGAAGCATAATGTAGGGAAGAGACATAGGCTATGTTGTTAACTGTTCTGTACATAAGGATTGTTGGGCAGACAAAGAGATGATTGATTCATAGGTAGATATTTAGACAGACGACAGATGAAAGATAGACAGATAGGTACATAGATTGACAGATGATAGACATCATAGATAGATGATAGGAAGATAGATAGACAGATACATACATACATACATACATAGATACATAGATGGACAGACAGACCGTTAGAGAGATACAGATACATATCGATTGACACAAAGATATTTTTCATAACCAGGTGTTGAATGGTGAATAACATAGCTAAACTAAAAAACAAAAAGGAAGAATGAAATCCAGTTTAAAGAGTGCAGTAAGCAGCCTTAAGGAGAAAACAAATACTACCGTTTGCAAAGACGTGGATGGAGCTAGACGGTAGTATGTTCAGAGAAATAGGCCAGGCGGAGAAAGACAAGTACCAAGTGATTTCACTCATGTGTGGAGTATAAAAACAAAGAAAAACTGTAGGAAAAATACAGCAGCAGACTCTCAGAACCCGAGAGTTGACTAAAAGTTACCAAAGGGAAAAGGACTGGGCAGGGTGGGTCTGAAGGGATGGATAAGTGTTTGGAGAAAGAATGGGGGCATTAGGATTAGCATGTATAAAGCGTGGGGTTGGGTGTGCATGGGGAGTACTGTACAACACAGAGAAGACTAGTAGAGATCATATAGCATCTTACTACTCACTGACGGTCAGTGACTGTAACGGGGTCTGTGGGGGGGGGACATGGTGAAGGGTTCTACAGCATCCAACTACAGCTGATCGACAGTGACTGAAGAGGTTTTTCGGGGGGACTTGGTGATGGGGGAAGCACAGTAAACATAATGTTCTTCACGTGATTGTAGATTAATTATAAAAAAAATACTTTAAGTGCAATAAGTGCACTGCTCTGAATCATCAGAATAAAAGGTCAGGCACTGAGTGCTGCAAACAAAAGACACAGGGTTAAAAGAACGGATGAAAACTCAAGAAACCTACGTGCTTCCTTACAGGAGACTCACTTGAGATCCAAGGACACAGACAAACTGCAAGCTGAAGGTGTGGTGACAAGTACCCTACACGAGTGGAACTGAAAAACAAACAATCAAACAGACGGATACTGTTTGAGCCCCCAGAGACATTCAGTAGGAAATAGCCCTATCTGGCCACCGTGAATTCTTTTTGTTTGTTTTCAGCGGTTCCCAGCCATAGATTTAGTGGTGCAGCAACGTTCTTCTTGTTTTCTCTCACCTCAACAACTGTTTTGCTATAATAATAAGCATCTGGGCCTTTGAAATCTGTGGGTTTTATGATCTTCACGAATGTGAAGTAATAACCACCTAAAGAGGGATGTTTGGACACTCAAATAAACATGTCAGTCCACAATACACTCTTAGCTCCCAACTGCTCCTGTCTAGAAATTGGTGTTCCTTTTTATTTGACCCTCCGTCCTGTCCGCAGTGATCATGCCGATGTCCTTCAAACATGGTGGTGATCAAAGCAACAAGTTTACTTTTCTGTTGACAACAGGCCCAGAGGAAGGATACTTGTGGTTTTCAGAGAGAACTTAGTCAATGAATGTGGCTAAATACAGAGAGCAATTTAGGAGATGAAAGAGGACAGAAGATAGAGACACGGGTATATCTCCCTGCACAACCATTTACTGGTTTTGTAGTACATGCGGCCGACACGACCTGAAAGTGTCTCGGTGAACCCAGTGCTCTCCCTACAGAATAGTTACCTTGCAGGATTTTTGGAAGCATAATGTAGGAAAGTGATATAGGGTACATGGTTAACTGTTCTGTACTCAAGGACAGATGGGCAGACAAAAAGATGATTGATTGATTGATAAATAGATAGACAGACAGATAGATAGATATAGGTACATATCTATTAACACAAAGCTACTGCTCATAACCAGGAGAGCAATGGAGAAAGCACCTAGCGATAGTACAAACAAAAAAGAAGAATGAAATCCAGTTTAAAAAGTGCAGTAAGCAGCCAAAAGAAGAAAACAAATCCTATCATTTGCAATAACGTGGATGGAGCTAGAGGGTATTATGCTCAGTCAATTAGGCCAGTCGGAGAAATACAAGTACGAAATGATTTAACTCAGGTGTGGAGTACGACAACAAAGAAAAACTGAAGGAAAAAACAGCAGCAGACACACAGTACCCGAGAGAGGACTAACCGTTATCAAAGAGAAATGGACTTGGTAGGGTTTGTGGGAAGGGAGTGATAAGGGCAGGGATAAAGAATGGGGGCATTAGGATTGGAATGAACAATGTGTAGGGTGTAGTGTAATGGGGAGGGCTATACAACACAGAGAAGAGAAGTGGTGATTCTACAGCATCTTACTACATGCTGACGGTCAGCGACTGTAACTGGGATTTGTCAAGGACTTGGTAAAGGAGGTAGACTAGTAAACATATTGTTCTGCATGTAATTGTATATTAATGAGAACAAAAAAAATTTCAAAGTGCAGTAAGAGCGTACATAGCTCTCAAATATCAGAATAAAAGTACAGGCTTTGACTGCTCCAATCAAAAGACACAGGGTTAGAAGTACTGATGAAAACTCAAGATCACCTATGTGCTCCCTTACTGGAGTCTCACTTGAGATCCAAGGACACAGACAAACTACAAGCTGAAGGGGCGCGGACAGGTACCCTATACAAGTGAATCTGAGAAACAAAGAAACAAATGGATTCTGTTTGAGTCCCCAGAGGCAGTCACTAGGAAATAGTCCTACCTAGCCACCGTGAATTCTTTTTGTTTGGTTCCAGCAGTGCCCAGGTATAGATTTAGTGGTACTGCAATGTCCTTCTCATTTTTTCTCACATCAACAAATGAATTGCTGTAATAATATGCATCTGGACTTTTGAAATCACTGGGTTTTATGATGTTCACAATTGTAAAGAAGTAATCACCACATAAAGAGGGAAGTTTGAACACTGAACCAAACACGTCTCTCCACAACAAACAATTTGCTCCCAAATGCTCCTGTCTAGAAATAGGTGTTCCTTTTTATTTGTCCCTCCTCCTATCAGTGGTGAACACGCCTATGTCCCTAAAACATGGTGGTGAGTAAAGCACCAAGTATACTTTTATGTCTACAACAGGCAGAGAGGAAGTATACTTGGGGTCTTCAGAGAGCACTTAGGCAATGAATGTAGCTAAATACTGTTAGCAAGCGAGAAGGAGGTATAAGAGGACAGAGGACAGAGATACGGTTTCAAGTCCCTGCACCACCATTTACTGGTTTTGTAAGCACACGCGGCTGACTCGATCTGCAACTGTCTCAGTGAGCCCAGTGCTCTTCCTGCGGCCTAGTGACCTTGCAATGTATTTGGAAGCATAATGTAGCGAAGTGACATAGGTGATGTTGTTAACTGTTCTGTACATAAGGATAGATGGGCGGACAGAAAGATGATTTATTCATAGATAGACAGATAGAGAGATGACAGATGAGAGATAGACAGATGATACACATGATAGATGATAGGAAGCTAGATAGATGGATAGATATATAGAGAGAAGGACAGAGAGACAGAAGGATATATAGAAAGATAGATAGATATACAGACAGACAGAGCAATAAATAGATACAGATACATGTCGATTGACACAAAGCTGTTGCTCATAACCAGGAGATGAATGGTGAGAGCACATAGCTAAACTACAAACAAAAAGGAAGAATGAAACCCTGTTTACAAAGTGCATTAAGCAGCCATAAGAAGAAAACAAATCCTACCATTTGCAATGACGTGGATGGAGCTAGACGGTAGTATGTTCACAGAAATAGGTCAGTCGGAGAAAGACAAGTATCAAATGATTTCACTCATGTGTGCAGTATAACAACAAAGAAAAACTGATGGAAAAAAACAGCAGCAGACTCACAGAACCCGAGAGTTGACTGAAAGTTGCCAAAGGGAAAAGGACTGGGCAGGGAGGTTCTGAAGGGAGGGATAAGTTTGGGGAGAAAGAATGGGGGCATTAGGATTAGCATGTATATTGCGTGTTGACAGGAAGGCATGTGGAGTGCTGTACAACACAGAGAAGACTATTAGAGATTATATAGCATCTTACTACTCACTGAAGGACAGCGACTGAAGAGGATTTTCGGGGGGACTTGGTGAAGGGGGAGCATAGTAAACATAAGGTTCTTCACGTAATTGTAGACTAATGATAACAAAAAAATTGTTTTAAGTGCAATAAGGGCACAGCACTGAATCATCAGAATAAAAGGTCAAGTTCTGAGTGCGGCAAACAAAAGACACAGGGTTAAAAGAACGGATGAAAACTCAAAAAACCTACGTGCTTCCTTACAGGAGACTCACTTGAGATCCAAGGACACAGACAATCTACAAGCTGAAGGTGTGGGGACAAGTTCCCTACACGAGTGAAACTGAAAAACAAACAATCCAATAAATGGATTGTGTTTGAGCCCCCAGAGACAGTCAGTAGAAAATAGCCCTATCTGGCCACAGTGAATTCTTTTTGTTTGTTCTCAGCAGGGCCCAGCCATAGATTTAGTGGTGCAGCAACGTCCTTCTCATTTCCTCTCACTTCAGCAACTGATTTGCTGTAATAATAAGCATCTTTACCTTTGAAATCGGTGGGTTTTATGATCTTCACGAATGTGAAGTAATAACCACCTAAAGAGGGAAGTTTGGACACTCAAATAAACATGTCACCCCACAATACACTCTTAGCTCCCAACTGCTCCTGTCTAGAAATTGGTGGTCCTTTTTATTTGACCCTCCGTCCTATCAGCATTGATCACGCCAATGTCCTTCAAACATGGTGGTGAGGAAAGCAACAAGTTTACTTTTCTGTCAACAACAGGCCCAGAGGAAGGATACTTGTGGTCTTCAGGGAGCACTTAGTCAATGAATGTGGCTAAATACAGACAGCAAGTGAGAAGGAGATGAAAGAGGACAGTGGGTAGAGACACGGTTTCAAGTCCCTGCACAACCAATTCCTGCTTTTGTAGGTACACGCGGCCGACTCGATCTGCAAGTGTCTCGGTGAACCCAGTGCTCTCCCTAAATATTAGTTACATTGCAGGATTTTGGGAAGCATAATGTAGGAGAGTGACATAGGCTATGTGTTTAACTGTTCTGTACACAAGTACAGATGAGCAGACAAAAAGCTGATAGATTGATTGATAAATAGTTAGACAGACAGATAGGTAGATATAGGTACATAACGATTAACACAAAGCTACTGCTCTAAACCAGGAGAGCAATGGTGAAAGCACATAGCGATACTACAAAAAAAATAAGAATGAACTCCAGTTTAAAAAGTGCAGTAAGCAGCCATAAGAAGAAAACAAATCCTATCATTTGCAATAACGTGGATGGAGCTAGAGGGTATTATGCTCAGCCAAGTAGGCCAGGCGGAGAAATACATGTACCAAATGATTTCACTCATGTGTGGAGTATGATAAGATAGAAAAACTGAAGGAAAAGACAGCAGCAGACTCACAGAAACCGAGAGTGGACTAACAGTTACCAAGGAGAAAGGGACTGGGTAGGGTTTGTGGGAAGGGAGTAATAAAGGTGGGGAAGAAGAATGGGGGCATTAGGATTAGCATGCATAATGTGTAGGGTGGGGTTTCATGGGTAGGGCTGTACAACATTGAGAAGACATGTAGTGATTCTACAGCATCTTATAACATGCTGATGGACAGCGACTGTAACTGGGATTTGGGGGGAACATGGTGAAGGGGGTAGACTGGAAAACATAATGTTCTGCATGTGATTTTATATTAATGAGAACAAAAAAATTTCAAAGTGCAGTAAGAGCACAGCTCTCAAATATCAGAATGAAAGTACAGGCTTTGAGTGCTCCAATCAAAAGACACAGGTTTAGAAGTACTGATGAAAACTCAAGACCACCTACGTGCTCCCTTACTGGAGACTCACTTGAGATCCAAGGAAACAGACAAAGTACAAGCTGAAGGGGCGGGGACAGGTACCCTATACATGTGAAACTGAGAAACAAACAAACAAACGGATTCTGTTTGAGTCCCCAGAGAGAGTCAGTAAAAAATAGCCCTATCTAGCCACCGTGAAAACTTTTTGTTTGGTTTCAGCAGTGCTCAGGCATAGATTCAGTGGTGCAGCAACTTCCTTCTCATTTCCTCTCACCTCAACAAATGAATTGCTGTAATAATATGCATCTGGGCTTTTAAAATCATTGCGTTTTATGATGTTCAGGAATGTAATGAAGTAATAACCACATAAAGAGGGAAGATTGGACCCTCAAATAAACACTTCACTCCACAACACACTCTTTGTTCCCAACTGCTCCTGTCCAGAAATAGGTGTTCCTTTATATTTGTCCCTCCACCTATCAGCAGTGATCACGCCGATGTCCCTCAAACATGGCGGTGTGCAAAGAACCAAGTACACTTTTCTGTCGACAACAGGCCCAGAGGAAGGATACTTGTGGTCTTCAGGGATCACTTTCTCAATGAATGTGGCTAAATAAAGTCACCAAGCGAGCAGGAAGTATAAGAGGACAGAGGACAGAGATACGGTTTCAAGTCCTTTCACCTCCATTTACTGGTTTTGTAAGCACACGTGGCTAACTCTACCTCAAAGTGTATCGGTGAACACAGTGCTCTCCTTCTGGCTTAGTTACCTTGCAAGATTTCTGGAAGCATAATGTAGGGAAGAGACATAGGCTATGTTGTTAACTGTTCTGTACATAAGGATTGTTGGGCAGACAAAGAGATGATTGATTCATAGGTAGATATTTAGACAGACGACAGATGAAAGATAGACAGATAGGTACATAGATTGACAGATGATAGACATCATAGATAGATGATAGGAAGATAGATAGACAGATACATACATACATACATACATAGATACATAGATGGACAGACAGACCGTTAGAGAGATACAGATACATATCGATTGACACAAAGATATTTTTCATAACCAGGTGTTGAATGGTGAATAACATAGCTAAACTAAAAAACAAAAAGGAAGAATGAAATCCAGTTTAAAGAGTGCAGTAAGCAGCCTTAAGGAGAAAACAAATACTACCGTTTGCAAAGACGTGGATGGAGCTAGACGGTAGTATGTTCAGAGAAATAGGCCAGGCGGAGAAAGACAAGTACCAAGTGATTTCACTCATGTGTGGAGTATAAAAACAAAGAAAAACTGTAGGAAAAATACAGCAGCAGACTCTCAGAACCCGAGAGTTGACTAAAAGTTACCAAAGGGAAAAGGACTGGGCAGGGTGGGTCTGAAGGGATGGATAAGTGTTTGGAGAAAGAATGGGGGCATTAGGATTAGCATGTATAAAGCGTGGGGTTGGGTGTGCATGGGGAGTACTGTACAACACAGAGAAGACTAGTAGAGATCATATAGCATCTTACTACTCACTGACGGTCAGTGACTGTAACGGGGTCTGTGGGGGGGGACATGGTGAAGGGTTCTACAGCATCCAACTACAGCTGATCGACAGTGACTGAAGAGGTTTTTCGGGGGGACTTGGTGATGGGGGAAGCACAGTAAACATAATGTTCTTCACGTGATTGTAGATTAATTATAAAAAAAATACTTTAAGTGCAATAAGTGCACTGCTCTGAATCATCAGAATAAAAGGTCAGGCACTGAGTGCTGCAAACAAAAGACACAGGGTTAAAAGAACGGATGAAAACTCAAGAAACCTACGTGCTTCCTTACAGGAGACTCACTTGAGATCCAAGGACACAGACAAACTGCAAGCTGAAGGTGTGGTGACAAGTACCCTACACGAGTGGAACTGAAAAACAAACAATCAAACAGACGGATACTGTTTGAGCCCCCAGAGACATTCAGTAGGAAATAGCCCTATCTGGCCACCGTGAATTCTTTTTGTTTGTTTTCAGCGGTTCCCAGCCATAGATTTAGTGGTGCAGCAACGTTCTTCTTGTTTTCTCTCACCTCAACAACTGTTTTGCTATAATAATAAGCATCTGGGCATTTGAAATCTGTGGGTTTTATGATCTTCACGAATGTGAAGTAATAACCACCTAAAGAGGGATGTTTGGACACTCAAATAAACATGTCACTCCACAATACACTCTTAGCTCCCAACTGCTCCTGTCTAGAAATTGGTGTTCCTTTTTATTTGACCCTCCGTCCTGTCCGCAGTGATCATGCCGATGTCCTTCAAACATGGTGGTGATCAAAGCAACAAGTTTACTTTTCTGTTGACAACAGGCCCAGAGGAAGGATACTTGTGGTTTTCAGAGAGAACTTAGTCAATGAATGTGGCTAAATACAGAGAGCAATTTAGGAGATGAAAGAGGACAGAAGATAGAGACACGGGTATATCTCCCTGCACAACCATTTACTGGTTTTGTAGTACACGCGGCCGACACGACCTGAAAGTGTCTCGGTGAACCCAGTGCTCTCCCTACAGAATAGTTACCTTGCAGGATTTTTGGAAGCATAATGTAGGAAAGTGATATAGGGTACATGGTTAACTGTTCTGTACTCAAGGACAGATGGGCAGACAAAAAGATGATTGATTGATTGATAAATAGATAGACAGACAGATAGATAGATATAGGTACATATCGATTAACACAAAGCTACTGCTCATAACCAGGAGAGCAATGGAGAAA
Organism: Manis pentadactyla; assembly: GCF_030020395.1. Classification (NCBI taxonomy): domain Eukaryota; kingdom Metazoa; phylum Chordata; class Mammalia; order Pholidota; family Manidae; genus Manis; species Manis pentadactyla. The sequence goes on from NW_026644633.1 coordinate 41,104, forward strand.
GCACCTAGCGATAGTACAAACAAAAAAGAAGAATGAAATCCAGTTTAAAAAGTGCAGTAAGCAGCCAAAAGAAGAAAACAAATCCTATCATTTGCAATAACGTGGATGGAGCTAGAGGGTATTATGCTCAGTCAATTAGGCCAGTCGGAGAAATACAAGTACGAAATGATTTAACTCAGGTGTGGAGTACGACAACAAAGAAAAACTGAAGGAAAAAACAGCAGCAGACACACAGTACCCGAGAGAGGACTAACCGTTATCAAAGAGAAATGGACTTGGTAGGGTTTGTGGGAAGGGAGTGATAAGGGCAGGGATAAAGAATGGGGGCATTAGGATTTGAATGAACAATGTGTAGGGTGTAGTGTCATGGGGAGGGCTATACAACACAGAGAAGAGAAGTGGTGATTCTACAGCATCTTACTACATGCTGACGGTCAGCGACTGTAACTGGGATTTGTCAAGGACTTGGTAAAGGAGGTAGACTAGTAAACATATTGTTCTGCATGTAATTGTATATTAATGAGAACAAAAAAAATTTCAAAGTGCAGTAAGAGCGTACATAGCTCTCAAATATCAGAATAAAAGTACAGGCTTTGACTGCTCCAATCAAAAGACACAGGGTTAGAAGTACTGATGAAAACTCAAGATCACCTATGTGCTCCCTTACTGGAGTCTCACTTGAGATCCAAGGACACAGACAAACTACAAGCTGAAGGGGCGCGGACAGGTACCCTATACAAGTGAATCTGAGAAACAAAGAAACAAATGGATTCTGTTTGAGTCCCCAGAGGCAGTCACTAGGAAATAGTCCTACCTAGCCACCGTGAATTCTTTTTGTTTGGTTCCAGCAGTGCCCAGGTATAGATTTAGTGGTACTGCAATGTCCTTCTCATTTTTTCTCACATCAACAAATGAATTGCTGTAATAATATGCATCTGGACTTTTGAAATCACTGGGTTTTATGATGTTCACAATTGTAAAGAAGTAATCACCACATAAAGAGGGAAGTTTGAACACTGAACCAAACACGTCTCTCCACAACAAACAATTTGCTCCCAAATGCTCCTGTCTAGAAATAGGTGTTCCTTTTTATTTGTCCCTCCTCCTATCAGTGGTGAACACGCCTATGTCCCTAAAACATGGTGGTGAGTAAAGCACCAAGTATACTTTTATGTCTACAACAGGCAGAGAGGAAGTATACTTGGGGTCTTCAGAGAGCACTTAGGCAATGAATGTAGCTAAATACTGTTAGCAAGCGAGAAGGAGGTATAAGAGGACAGAGGACAGAGATACGGTTTCAAGTCCCTGCACCACCATTTACTGGTTTTGTAAGCACACGCGGCTGACTCGATCTGCAACTGTCTCAGTGAGCCCAGTGCTCTTCCTGCGGCCTAGTGACCTTGCAATGTATTTGGAAGCATAATGTAGCGAAGTGACATAGGTGATGTTGTTAACTGTTCTGTACATAAGGATAGATGGGCGGACAGAAAGATGATTTATTCATAGATAGACAGATAGAGAGATGACAGATGAGAGATAGACAGATGATACACATGATAGATGATAGGAAGCTAGATAGATGGATAGATATATAGAGAGAAGGACAGAGAGACAGAAGGATATATAGAAAGATAGATAGATATACAGACAGACAGAGCAATAAATAGATACAGATACATGTCGATTGACACAAAGCTGTTGCTCATAACCAGGAGATGAATGGTGAGAGCACATAGCTAAACTACAAACAAAAAGGAAGAATGAAACCCTGTTTACAAAGTGCATTAAGCACCCATAAGAAGAAAACAAATCCTACCATTTGCAATGACGTGGATGGAGCTAGACGGTAGTATGTTCACAGAAATAGGTCAGTCGGAGAAAGACAAGTATCAAATGATTTCACTCATGTGTGCAGTATAACAACAAAGAAAAACTGATGGAAAAAAACAGCAGCAGACTCACAGAACCCGAGAGTTGACTGAAAGTTGCCAAAGGGAAAAGGACTGGGCAGGGAGGTTCTGAAGGGAGGGATAAGTTTGGGGAGAAAGAATGGGGGCATTAGGATTAGCATGTATATTGCGTGTTGACAGGAAGGCATGTGGAGTGCTGTACAACACAGAGAAGACTATTAGAGATTATATAGCATCTTACTACTCACTGAAGGACAGCGACTGAAGAGGATTTTCGGGGGGACTTGGTGAAGGGGGAGCATAGTAAACATAAGGTTCTTCACGTAATTGTAGACTAATGATAACAAAAAAATTGTTTTAAGTGCAATAAGGGCACAGCACTGAATCATCAGAATAAAAGGTCAAGTTCTGAGTGCGGCAAACAAAAGACACAGGGTTAAAAGAACGGATGAAAACTCAAAAAACCTACGTGCTTCCTTACAGGAGACTCACTTGAGATCCAAGGACACAGACAATCTACAAGCTGAAGGTGTGGGGACAAGTTCCCTACACGAGTGAAACTGAAAAACAAACAATCCAATAAATGGATTGTGTTTGAGCCCCCAGAGACAGTCAGTAGAAAATAGCCCTATCTGGCCACAGTGAATTCTTTTTGTTTGTTCTCAGCAGGGCCCAGCCATAGATTTAGTGGTGCAGCAACGTCCTTCTCATTTCCTCTCACTTCAGCAACTGATTTGCTGTAATAATAAGCATCTTTACCTTTGAAATCGGTGGGTTTTATGATCTTCACGAATGTGAAGTAATAACCACCTAAAGAGGGAAGTTTGGACACTCAAATAAACATGTCACCCCACAATACACTCTTAGCTCCCAACTGCTCCTGTCTAGAAATTGGTGTTCCTTTTTATTTGACCCTCCGTCCTGTCCGCAGTGATCACGCCGATGTCCTTCAAACATGGTGGTGAGGAAAGCAACAAGTTTACTTTTCTGTCAACAACAGGCCCAGAGGAAGGATACTTGTGGTCTTCAGGGAGCACTTAGTCAATGAATGTGGCTAAATACAGACAGCAAGTGAGAAGGAGATGAAAGAGGACAGTGGGTAGAGACACGGTTTCAAGTCCCTGCACAACCAATTCCTGCTTTTGTAGGTACACGCGGCCGACTCGATCTGCAAGTGTCTCGGTGAACCCAGTGCTCTCCCTAAATATTAGTTACATTGCAGGATTTTGGGAAGCATAATGTAGGAGAGTGACATAGGCTATGTGTTTAACTGTTCTGTACACAAGTACAGATGAGCAGACAAAAAGCTGATAGATAGATTGATTGATAAATAGTTAGACAGACAGATAGGTAGATATAGGTACATAACGATTAACACAAAGCTACTGCTCTAAACCAGGAGAGCAATGGTGAAAGCACATAGCGATACTACAAACAAAAATAAGAATGAACTCCAGTTTAAAAAGTGCAGTAAGCAGGCATAAGAAGAAAACAAATCCTATCATTTGCAATAACGTGGATGGAGCTAGAGGGTATTATGCTCAGCCAAGTAGGCCAGGCGGAGAAATACATGTACCAAATGATTTCACTCATGTGTGGAGTATGATAAGATAGAAAAACTGAAGGAAAAGACAGCAGCAGACTCACAGAAACCGAGAGTGGACTAACAGTTACCAAGGAGAAAGGGACTGGGTAGGGTTTGTGGGAAGGGAGTAATAAAGGTGGGGAAGAAGAATGGGGGCATTAGGATTAGCATGCATAATGTGTAGGGTGGGGGTTCATGGGTAGGGCTGTACAACATTGAGAAGACATGTAGTGATTCTACAGCATCTTATAACATGCTGATGGACAGCGACTGTAACTGGGATTTGGGGGGAACATGGTGAAGGTGGTAGACTGGAAAACATAATGTTCTGCATGTGATTTTATATTAATGAGAACAAAAAAATTTCAAAGTGCAGTAAGAGCACAGCTCTCAAATATCAGAATGTAAGTACAGGCTTTGAGTGCTCCAATCAAAAGACACAGGTTTAGAAGTACTGATGAAAACTCAAGACCACCTACGTGCTCCCTTACTGGAGACTCACTTGAGATCCAAGGAAACAGACAAAGTACAAGCTGAAGGGGCGGGGACAGGTACCCTATACATGTGAAACTGAGAAACAAACAAACAAACGGATTCTGTTTGAGTCCCCAGAGAGAGTCAGTAAAAAATAGCCCTATCTAGCCACCGTGAAAACTTTTTGTTTGGTTCCAGCAGTGCTCAGGCATAGATTCAGTGGTGCAGCAACTTCCTTCTCATTTCCTCTCACCTCAACAAATGAATTGCTGTAATAATATGCATCTGGGCTTTTAAAATCATTGCGTTTTATGATGTTCAGGAATGTAATGAAGTAATAACCACATAAAGAGGGAAGATTGGACCCTCAAATAAACACTTCACTCCACAACACACTCTTTGTTCCCAACTGCTCCTGTCCAGAAATAGGTGTTCCTTTATATTTGTCCCTCCACCTATCAGCAGTGATCACGCCGATGTCCCTCAAACATGGCGGTGTGCAAAGAACCAAGTACACTTTTCTGTCGACAACAGGCCCAGAGGAAGGATACTTGTGGTCTTCAGGGATCACTTTCTCACTGAATGTGGCTAAATAAAGTCACCAAGCGAGCAGGAAGTATAAGAGGACAGAGGACAGAGATACGGTTTCAAGTCCTTTCACCTCCATTTACTGGTTTTGTAAGCACACGTGGCTAACTCTACCTCAAAGTGTATCGGTGAACACAGTGCTCTCCTTCTGGCTTAGTTACCTTGCAAGATTTCTGGAAGCATAATGTAGGGAAGAGACATAGGCTATGTTGTTAACTGTTCTGTACATAAGGATTGTTGGGCAGACAAAGAGATGATTGATTCATAGGTAGATATTTAGACAGACGACAGATGAAAGATAGACAGATAGGTACATAGATTGACAGATGATAGACATCATAGATAGATGATAGGAAGATAGATAGACAGATACATAGATACATACATACATAGATACATAGATGGACAGACAGACCGTTAGATAGAGAGATACAGATACATATCGATTGACACAAAGATATTTTTCATAACCAGGTGTTGAATGGTGAATAACATAGCTAAACTACAAACAAAAAGGAAGAATGAAATCCAGTTTAAAGAGTGCAGTAAGCAGCCTTAAGGAGAAAACAAATACTACCGTTTGCAATGACGTGGATGGAGCTAGACGGTAGTATGTTCAGAGAAATAGGCCAGGCGGAGAAAGACAAGTACCAAGTGATTTCACTCATGTGTGGTGTACAAAAACAAAGAAAAACTGTAGGAAATATACAGCAGCAGACTCACAGAACCCGAGAGTTGACTAAAAGTTACCAAAGGGAAAAGGACTGATCAGGGTGGGTCTGAAGGGATGGATAAGTGTTTGGAGAAAGAATGGGGGCATTAGGATTAGCATGTATAAAGCGTGGGGTTGGGTGTGCATGGGGAGTACTGTACAACACAGAGAAGACTAGTAGAGATCATATAGCATCTTACTACTCACTGATGGTCAGTGACTGTAACGGGATCTGTGGGGGGGGACATGGTGAAGGGTTCTACAGCATCCAACTACAGCTGATCGACAGTGACTGAAGAGGTTTTTCGGGGGGACTTGGTGATGGGGGAAGCACAGTAAACATAATGTTCTTCACGTGATTGTAGATTAATTATAAAAAAAGTACTTTAAGTGCAATAAGTGCACTGCTCTGAATCATCAGAATAAAAGGTCAGGCACTGAGTGCTGCAAACAAAAGACACAGGGTTAAAAGAACGGATGAAAACTCAAGAAACCTACGTGCTTCCTTACTGGAGACTCACTTGAGATCCAAGGACACAGACAAACTGCAAGCTGAAGGTGTGGTGACAAGTACCCTACACGAGTGGAACTGAAAAACAAACAATCAAACAGACGGATACTGTTTGAGCCCCCAGAGACATTCAGTAGGAAATAGCACTATCTGGCCACCGTGAATTCTTTTTGTTTGTTTTCAGAGGTTCCCAGCCATAGATTTAGTGGTGCAGCAACGTTCTTCTTGTTTTCTCTCACCTCAACAACTGTTTTGCTATAATAATAAGCATCTGGGCCTTTGAAATCTGTGGGTTTTATGATCTTCACGAATGTGAAGTAATAACCACCTAAAGAGGGATGTTTGGACACTCAAATAAACATGTCAGTCCACAATACACTCTTAGCTCCCAACTGCTCCTGTCTAGAAATTGGTGTTCCTTTTTATTTGACCCTCCGTCCTGTCCGCAGTGATCATGCCGATGTCCTTCAAACATGGTGGTGATCAAAGCAACAAGTTTACTTTTCTGTTGACAACAGGCCCGGAGGAAGGATACTTGTGGTTTTCAGAGAGAACTTAGTCAATGAATGTGGCTAAATACAGAGAGCAATTTAGAAGGAGATGAAAGAGGACAGAAGATAGAGACACGGGTATATCTCCCTGCACAACCATTTACTGGTTTTGTAGTACACGCGGCCGACACAAGCCCTGAAAGTGTCTCGGTGAAACCAGTGCTCTCCCTACAGAATAGTTACCTTGCAGGATTTTTGGAAGCATAATGTAGGAAAGTGATATAGGGTACATGGTTAACTGTTCTGTACTCAAGGACAGATGGGCAGACAAAAAGATGATTGATTGATTGATAAATAGATAGACAGACAGATAGATAGATATAGGTACATATCGATTAACACAAAGCTACTGCTCATAACCAGGAGAGCAATGGAGAAAGCACCTAGCGAAAGTACAAACAAAAAAGAAGAATGAAATCCAGTTTAAAAAGTGCAGTAAGCAGCCAAAAGAAGAAAACAAATCCTATCATTTGCAATAACGTGGATGGAGCTAGAGGGTATTATGCTCAGTCAATTACTCCTGTCGGAGAAATACAAGTACCAAATGATTTCACTCAGGTGTGGAGTACGACAACAAAGAAAAACTGAAGGAAAAAACAGCAGCAGACACACAGTACCCGAGAGAGGACTAACCGTTATCAAAGAGAAATGGACTTGGTAGGGTTTGTGGGAAGGGGGTGATAAGGGCAGGGAAAAAGAATGGGGGCATTAGGATTTGAATGAACAATGTGTAGGGTGTAGTGTCATGGGGAGGGCTATACAACACAGAGAAGAGAAGTGGTGATTCTACAGCATCTTACTACATGCTGACGGTCAGCGACTGTAACTGGGATTTGTCAAGGACTTGGTAAAGGAGGTAGACTAGTAAACATATTGTTCTGCATGTAATTGTATATTAATGAGAACAAAAAAAATTTCAAAGTGCAGTAAGAGCGTACATAGCTCTCAAATATCAGAATAAAAGTACAGGCTTTGACTGCTCCAATCAAAAGACACAGGGTTAGAAGTACTGATGAAAACTCAAGATCACCTATGTGCTCCCTTACTGGAGTCTCACTTGAGATCCAAGGACACAGACAAACTACAAGCTGAAGGGGCGCGGACAGGTACCCTATACAAGTGAATCTGAGAAACAAAGAAACAAATGGATTCTGTTTGAGTCCCCAGAGGCAGTCACTAGAAAATAGTCCTACCTAGCCACCGTGAATTCTTTTTGTTTGGTTCCAGCAGTGCCCAGGTATAGATTTAGTGGTACTGCAATGTCCTTCTCATTTTTTCTCACATCAACAAATGAATTGCTGTAATAATATGCATCTGGACTTTTGAAATCACTGGGTTTTATGATGTTCACAATTGTAAAGAAGTAATCACCACATAAAGAGGGAAGTTTGAACACTGAACCAAACACGTCTCTCCACAACAAACAATTTGCTCCCAAATGCTCCTGTCTAGAAATAGGTGTTCCTTTTTATTTGTCCCTCCTCCTATCAGTGGTGAACACGCCTATGTCCCTAAAACATGGTGGTGAGTAAAGCACCAAGTATACTTTTATGTCTACAACAGGCAGAGAGGAAGTATACTTGGGGTCTTCAGAGAGCACTTAGGCAATGAATGTAGCTAAATACTGTTAGCAAGCGAGAAGGAGGTATAAGAGGACAGAGGACAGAGATACGGTTTCAAGTCCCTGCACCACCATTTACTGGTTTTGTAAGCACACGCGGCTGACTCGATCTGCAACTGTCTCAGTGAGCCCAGTGCTCTTCCTGCGGCCTAGTGACCTTGCAATGTATTTGGAAGCATAATGTAGCGAAGTGACATAGGTGATGTTGTTAACTGTTCTGTACATAAGGATAGATGGGCGGACAGAAAGATGATTTATTCATAGATAGACAGATAGAGAGATGACAGATGAGAGATAGACAGATGATACACATGATAGATGATAGGAAGCTAGATAGATGGATAGATATATAGAGAGAAGGACAGAGAGACAGAAGGATATATAGAAAGATAGATAGATATACAGACAGACAGAGCAATAAATAGATACAGATACATGTCGATTGACACAAAGCTGTTGCTCATAACCAGGAGATGAATGGTGAGAGCACATAGCTAAACTACAAACAAAAAGGAAGAATGAAACCCTGTTTACAAAGTGCATTAAGCAGCCATAAGAAGAAAACAAATCCTACCATTTGCAATGACGTGGATGGAGCTAGACGGTAGTATGTTCACAGAAATAGGTCAGGCGGAGAAAGACAAGTATCAAATGATTCCACTCATGTGTGCAGTATAACAACAAAGAAAAACTGATGGAAAAAAACAGCAGCAGACTCACAGAACCCGAGAGTTGACTGAAAGTTGCCAAAGGGAAAAGGACTGGGCAGGGAGGTTCTGAAGGGAGGGATAATTTTGGGGAGAAAGAATGGGGGCATTAGGATTAGCATGTATATTGCGTGTTGACAGGAAGGCATGTGGAGTGCTGTACAACACAGAGAAGACTATTAGAGATTATATAGCATCTTACTACTCACTGAAGGACAGCGACTGAAGAGGATTTTCGGGGGGACTTGGTGAAGGGGGAGCATAGTAAACATAAGGTTCTTCACGTAATTGTAGACTAATGATAACAAAAAAATTGTTTTAAGTGCAATAAGGGCACAGCACTGAATCATCAGAATAAAAGGTCAAGTTCTGAGTGCTGCAAACAAAAGACACAGGGTTAAAAGAACGGATGAAAACTCAAAAAACCTACGTGCTTCCTTACAGGAGACTCACTTGAGATCCAAGGACACAGACAATCTACAAGCTGAAGGTGTGGGGACAAGTTCCCTACACGAGTGAAACTGAAAAACAAACAATCCAATAAATGGATTGTGTTTGAGCCCCCAGAGACAGTCAGTAGAAAATAGCCCTATCTGGCCACAGTGAATTCTGTTTGTTCTCAGCAGGGCCCAGCCATAGATTTAGTGGTGCAGCAACGTCCTTCTCATTTCCTCTCACTTCAGCAACTGATTTGCTGTAATAATAAGCATCTTTACCTTTGAAATCGGTGGGTTTTATGATCTTCACGAATGTGAAGTAATAACCACCTAAAGAGGGAAGTTTGGACACTCAAATAAACATGTCACCCCACAATACACTCTTAGCTCCCAACTGCTCCTGTCTAGAAATTGGTGGTCCTTTTTATTTGACCCTCCGTCCTATCAGCAGTGATCACGCCGATGTCCTTCAAACATGGTGGTGAGGAAAGCAACAAGTTTACTTTTCTGTCAACAACAGGCCCAGAGGAAGGATACTTGTGGTCTTCAGGGAGCACTTAGTCAATGAATGTGGCTAAATACAGACAGCAAGTGAGAAGGAGATGAAAGAGGACAGTGGGTAGAGACACGGTTTCAAGTCCCTGCACAACCATTTCCTGCTTTTGTAGGTACACGCGGCCGACTCGATCTGCAAGTGTCTCGGTGAACCCAGTGCTCTCCCTAAATATTAGTTACATTGCAGGATTTTGGGAAGCATAATGTAGGAGAGTGACATAGGCTATGTGTTTCACTGTTCTGTACACAAGTACAGATGAGCAGACAAAAAGCTGATAGATTGATTGATAAATAGTTAGACAGACAGATAGGTAGATATAGGTACATAACGATTAACACAAAGCTACTGCTCTAAACCAGGAGAGCAATGGTGAAAGCACATAGCGATACTACAAAAAAAATAAGAATGAACTCCAGTTTAAAAAGTGCAGTAAGCAGCCATAAGAAGAAAACAAATCCTATCATTTGCAATAACGTGGATGGAGCTAGAGGGTATTATGCTCAGCCAAGTAGGCCAGGCGGAGAAATACATGTACCAAATGATTTCACTCATGTGTGGAGTATGATAAGATAGAAAAACTGAAGGAAAAGACAGCAGCAGACTCACAGAAACCGAGAGTGGACTAACAGTTACCAAGGAGAAAGGGACTGGGTAGGGTTTGTGGGAAGGGAGTAATAAAGGTGGGGAAGAAGAATGGGGGCATTAGGATTAGCATGCATAATGTGTAGGGTGGGGGTTCATGGGTAGGGCTGTACAACATTGAGAAGACATGTAGTGATTCTACAGCATCTTATAACATGCTGATGGACAGCGACTGTAACTGGGATTTGGGGGTAACATGGTGAAGGGGGTAGACTGGAAAACATAATGTTCTGCATGTGATTTTATATTAATGAGAATAAAAAAATTTCAAAGTGCAGTAAGAGCACAGCTCTCAAATATCAGGATGAAAGTACAGGCTTTGAGTGCTCCAATCAAAAGACACAGGTTTAGAAGTACTGATGAAAACTCAAGACCACCTACGTGCTCCCTTACTGGAGACTCACTTGAGATCCAAGGAAACAGACAAAGTACAAGCTGAAGGGGCGGGGACAGGTACCCTATACATGTGAAACTGAGAAACAAACAAACAAACGGATTCTGTTTGAGTCCCCAGAGAGAGTCAGTAAAAAATAGCCCTATCTAGCCACCGTGAAAACTTTTTGTTTGGTTTCAGCAGTGCTCAGGCATAGATTCAGTGGTGCAGCAACTTCCTTCTCATTTCCTCGCACCTCAACAAATGAATTGCTGTAATAATATGCATCTGGGCTTTTAAAATCATTGCGTTTTATGATGTTCAGGAATGTAATGAAGTAATAACCACATAAAGAGGGAAGATTGGACCCTCAAATAAACACTTCACTCCACAACACACTCTTTGTTCCCAACTGCTCCTGTCCAGAAATAGGTGTTCCTTTATATTTGTCCCTCCACCTATCAGCAGTGATCACGCCGATGTCCCTCAAACATGGCGGTGTGCAAAGAACCAAGTACACTTTTCTGTCGACAACAGGCCCAGAGGAAGGATACTTGTGGTCTTCAGGGATCACTTTCTCACTGAATGTGGCTAAATAAAGTCACCAAGCGAGCAGGAAGTATAAGAGGACAGAGGACAGAGATACGGTTTCAAGTCCTTTCACCTCCATTTACTGGTTTTGTAAGCACACGTGGATAACTCTACCTCAAAGTGTATCGGTGAACACAGTGCTCTCCTTCTGGCTTAGTTACCTTGCAAGATTTCTGGAAGCATAATGTAGGGAAGAGACATAGGCTATGTTGTTAACTGTTCTGTACATAAGGATTGTTGGGCAGACAAAGAGATGATTGATTCATAGGTAGATATTTAGACAGACGACAGATGAAAGATAGACAGATAGGTACATAGATTGACAGATGATAGACATCATAGATAGATGATAGGAAGATAGATAGACAGATACATAGATACATACATACATAGATACATAGATGGACAGACAGACCGTTAGATAGAGAGATACAGATACATATCGATTGACACAAAGATATTTTTCATAACCAGGTGTTGAATGGTGAATAACATAGCTAAACTACAAACAAAAAGGAAGAATGAAATCCAGTTTAAAGAGTGCAGTAAGCAGCCTTAAGGAGAAAACAAATACTACCGTTTGCAATGACGTGGATGGAGCTAGACGGTAGTATGTTCAGAGAAATAGGCCAGGCGGAGAAAGACAAGTACCAAGTGATTTCACTCATGTGTGGAGTATAAAAACAAAGAAAAACTGTAGGAAAAATACAGCAGCAGACTCTCAGAACCCGAGAGTTGACTAAAAGTTACCAAAGGGAAAAGGACTGGGCAGGGTGGGTCTGAAGGGATGGATAAGTGTTTGGAGAAAGAATGGGGGCATTAGGATTAGCATGTATAAAGCGTGGGGTTGGGTGTGCATGGGGAGTACTGTACAACACAGAGAAGACTAGTAGAGATCATATAGCATCTTACTACTCACTTATGGTCAGTGACTGTAACGGGGTCTGTGGGGGGGGACATGGTGAAGGGTTCTACAGCATCCAACTACAGCTGATCGACAGTGCCTGAAGAGGTTTTTCGGGGGGACTTGGTGATGGGGGAAGCACAGTAAACATAATGTTCTTCACGTGATTGTAGATTAATTATAAAAAAAATACTTTAAGTGCAATAAGTGCACTGCTCTGAATCATCAGAATAAAAGGTCAGGCACTGAGTACTGCAAACAAAAGACACAGGGTTAAAAGAACGGATGAAAACTCAAGAAACCTACGTGCTTCCTTACAGGAGACTCACTTGAGATCCAAGGACACAGACAAACTGCAAGCTGAAGGTGTGGTGACAAGTACCCTACACGAGTGGAACTGAAAAACAAACAATCAAACAGACGGATACTGTTTGAGCCCCCAGAGACATTCAGTAGGAAATAGCAATATCTGGCCACCGTGAATTCTTTTTGTTTGTTTTCAGCGGTTCCCAGCCATAGATTTAGTGGTGCAGCAACGTTCTTCTTGTTTTCTCTCACCTCAACAACTGTTTTGCTATAATAATAAGCATCTGGGCATTTGAAATCTGTGGGTTTTATGATCTTCACGAATGTGAAGTAATAACCACCTAAAGAGGGATGTTTGGACTCTCAAATAAACATGTCACTCCACAATACACTCTTAGCTCCCAACTGCTCCTGTCTAGAAATTGGTGTTCCTTTTTATTTGACCCTCCGTCCTGTCCGCAGTGATCATGCCGATGTCCTTCAAACATGGTGGTGATCAAAGCAACAAGTTTACTTTTCTGTTGACAACAGGCCCGGAAGAAGGATACTTGTGGTTTTCAGAGAGAACTTAGTCAATGAATGTGGCTAAATACAGAGAGCAATTTAGAAGGAGATGAAAGAGGACAGAAGATAGAGACACGGGTATATCTCCCTGCACAACCATTTACTGGTTTTGTAGTACACGCGGCCGACACGACCTGAAAGTGTCTCGGTGAACCCAGTGCTCTCCCTACAGAATAGTTACCTTGCAGGATTTTTGGAAGCATAATGTAGGAAAGTGATATAGGGTACATGGTTAACTGTTCTGTACTCAAGGACAGATGGGCAGACAAAAAGATGATTGATTGATTGATAAATAGATAGACAGACAGATAGATAGATATAGGTACATATCGATTAACACAAAGCTACTGCTCATAACCAGGAGAGCAATGGAGAAAGCACCTAGCGATAGTACAAACAAAAAAGAAGAATGAAATCCAGTTTAAAAAGTGCAGTAAGCAGCCAAAAGAAGAAAACAAATCCTATCATTTGCAATAACGTGGATGGAGCTAGAGGGTATTATGCTCAGTCAATTAGGCCAGTCGGAGAAATACAAGTACGAAATGATTTAACTCAGGTGTGGAGTACGACAACAAAGAAAAACTGAAGGAAAAAACAGCAGCAGACACACAGTACCCGAGAGAGGACTAACCGTTATCAAAGAGAAATGGACTTGGTAGGGTTTGTGGGAAGGGAGTGATAAGGGCAGGGAAAAAGAATGGGGGCATTAGGATTTGAATGAACAATGTGTAGGGTGTAGTGTCATGGGGAGGGCTATACAACACAGAGAAGAGAAGTGGTGATTCTACAGCATCTTACTACATGCTGACGGTCAGCGACTGTAACTGGGATTTGTCAAGGACTTGGTAAAGGAGGTAGACTAGTAAACATATTGTTCTGCATGTAATTGTATATTAATGAGAACAAAAAAAATTTCAAAGTGCAGTAAGAGCGTACATAGCTCTCAAATATCAGAATAAAAGTACAGGCTTTGACTGCTCCAATCAAAAGACACAGGGTTAGAAGTACTGATGAAAACTCAAGATCACCTATGTGCTCCCTTACTGGAGTCTCACTTGAGATCCAAGGATACAGACAAACTACAAGCTGAAGGGGCGCGGACAGGTACCCTATACAAGTGAATCTGAGAAACAAAGAAACAAATGGATTCTGTTTGAGTCCCCAGAGGCAGTCACTAGAAAATAGTCCTACCTAGCCACCGTGAATTCTTTTTGTTTGGTTCCAGCAGTGCCCAGGTATAGATTTAGTGGTACTGCAATGTCCTTCTCATTTTTTCTCACATCAACAAATGAATTGCTGTAATAATATGCATCTGGACTTTTGAAATCACTGGGTTTTATGATGTTCACAATTGTAAAGAAGTAATCACCACATAAAGAGGGAAGTTTGAACACTGAACCAAACACGTCTCTCCACAACAAACAATTTGCTCCCAAATGCTCCTGTCTAGAAATAGGTGTTCCTTTTTATTTGTCCCTCCTCCTATCAGTGGTGAACACGCCTATGTCCCTAAAACATGGTGGTGAGTAAAGCACCAAGTATACTTTTATGTCTACAACAGGCAGAGAGGAAGTATACTTGGGGTCTTCAGAGAGCACTTAGGCAATGAATGTAGCTAAATACTGTTAGCAAGCGAGAAGGAGGTATAAGAGGACAGAGGACAGAGATATGGTTTCAAGTCCCTGCACCACCATTTACTGGTTTTGTAAGCACACGCGGCTGACTCGATCTGCAACTGTCTCAGTGAGCCCAGTGCTCTCCCTGCGGCCTAGTGACCTTGCAATGTATTTGGAAGCATAATGTAGCGAAGTGACATAGGTGATGTTGTTAACTGTTCTGTACATAAGGATAGATGGGCGGACAGAAAGATGATTTATTCATAGATAGACAGATAGAGAGATGACAGATGAGAGATAGACAGATGATACACATGATAGATGATAGGAAGCTAGATAGATGGATAGATATATAGAGAGAAGGACAGAGAGACAGAAGGATATATAGAAAGATAGATAGATATACAGACAGACAGAGCAATAAATAGATACAAATACATGTCGATTGACACAAAGCTGTTGCTCATAACCAGGAGATGAATGGTGAGAGCACATAGCTAAACTACAAACAAAAAGGAAGAATGAAACCCTGTTTACAAAGTGCATTAAGCAGCCATAAGAAGAAAACAAATCCTACCATTTGCAATGACGTGGATGGAGCTAGACGGTAGTATGTTCACAGAAATAAGTCAGGCGGAGAAAGACAAGTATCAAATGATTTCACTCATGTGTGCAGTATAACAACAAAGAAAAACTGATGGAAAAAAACAGCAGCAGACTCACAGAACCCGAGAGTTGACTGAAAGTTTCCAAAGGGAAAAGGACTGGGCAGGGAGGTTCTGAAGGGAGGGATAAGTTTGGGGAGAAAGAATGGGGGCATTAGGATTAGCATGTATATTGCGTGTTGACAGGAAGGCATGTGGAGTGCTGTACAACACAGAGAAGACTATTAGAGATTATATAGCATCTTACTACTCACTGAAGGACAGCGACTGAAGAGGATTTTCGGGGGGACTTGGTGAAGGGGGAGCATAGTAAACATAAGGTTCTTCACGTAATTGTAGACTAATGATAACAAAAAAATTGTTTTTAGTGCAATAAGGGCACAGCACTGAATCATCAGAATAAAAGGTCAAGTTCTGAGTGCGGCAAACAAAAGACACAGGGTTAAAAGAACGGATGAAAACTCAAAAAACCTACGTGCTTCCTTACAGGAGACTCACTTGAGATCCAAGGACACAGACAATCTACAAGCTGAAGGTGTGGGGACAAGTTCCCTACACGAGTGAAACTGAAAAACAAACAATCCAATAAATGGATTGTGTTTGAGACCCCAGAGACAGTCAGTAGAAAATAGCCCTATCTGGCCACAGTGAATTCTTTTTGTTTGTTCTCAGCAGGGCCCAGCCATAGATTTAGTGGTGCAGCAACGTCCTTCTCATTTCCTCTCACTTCAGCAACTGATTTGCTGTAATAATAAGCATCTTTACCTTTGAAATCGGTGGATTTTATGATCTTCACGAATGTGAAGTAATAACCACCTAAAGAGGGAAGTTTGGACACTCAAATAAACATGTCACCCCACAATACACTCTTAGCTCCCAACTGCTCCTGTCTAGAAATTGGTGGTCCTTTTTATTTGACCCTCCGTCCTATCAGCATTGATCACGCCGATGTCCTTCAAACATGGTGGTGAGGAAAGCAACAAGTTTACTTTTCTGTCAACAACAGGCCCAGAGGAAGGATACTTGTGGTCTTCAGGGAGCACTTAGTCAATGAATGTGGCTAAATACAGACAGCAAGTGAGAAGGAGATGAAAGAGGACAGTGGGTAGAGACACGGTTTCAAGTCCCTGCACAACCAATTCCTGCTTTTGTAGGTACACGCGGCCGACTCGATCTGCAAGTGTCTCGGTGAACCCAGTGCTCTCCCTAAATATTAGTTACATTGCAGGATTTTGGGAAGCATAATGTAGGAGAGTGACATAGGCTATGTGTTTAACTGTTCTGTACACAAGTACAGATGAGCAGACAAAAAGCTGATAGATAGATTGATTGATAAATAGTTAGACAGACAGATAGGTAGATATAGGTACATAACGATTAACACAAAGCTACTGCTCTAAACCAGGAGAGCAATGGTGAAAGCACATAGCGATACTACAAACAAAAATAAGAATGAACTCCAGTTTAAAAAGTGCAGTAAGCAGGCATAAGAAGAAAACAAATCCTATCATTTGCAATAACGTGGATGGAGCTAGAGGGTATTATGCTCAGCCAAGTAGGCCAGGCGGAGAAATACATGTACCAAATGATTTCACTCATGTGTGGAGTATGATAAGATAGAAAAACTGAAGGAAAAGACAGCAGCAGACTCACAGAAACCGAGAGTGGACTAACAGTTACCAAGGAGAAAGGGACTGGGTAGGGTTTGTGGGAAGGGAGTAATAAAGGTGGGGAAGAAGAATGGGGGCATTAGGATTAGCATGCATAATGTGTAGGGTGGGGGTTCATGGGTAGGGCTGTACAACATTGAGAAGACATGTAGTGATTCTACAGCATCTTATAACATGCTGATGGACAGCGACTGTAACTGGGATTTTGGGGGAACATGGTGAAGGTGGTAGACTGGAAAACATAATGTTCTGCATGTGATTTTATATTAATGAGAACAAAAAAATTTCAAAGTGCAGTAAGAGCACAGCTCTCAAATATCAGAATGAAAGTACAGGCTTTGAGTGCTCCAATCAAAAGACACAGGTTTAGAAGTACTGATGAAAACTCAAGACCACCTACGTGCTCCCTTACTGGAGACTCACTTGAGATCCAAGGAAACAGACAAAGTACAAGCTGAAGGGGCGGGGACAGGTACCCTATACATGTGAAACTGAGAAACAAACAAACAAACGGATTCTGTTTGAGTCCCCAGAGAGAGTCAGTAAAAAATAGCCCTATCTAGCCACCGTGAAAACTTTTTGTTTGGTTTCAGCAGTGCTCAGGCATAGATTCAGTGGTGCAGCAACTTCCTTCTCATTTCCTCTCACCTCAACAAATGAATTGCTGTAATAATATGCATCTGGGCTTTTAAAATCATTGCGTTTTATGATGTTCAGGAATGTAATGATGTAATAACCACATAAAGAGGGAAGATTGGACCCTCAAATAAACACTTCACTCCACAACACACTCTTTGTTCCCAACTGCTCCTGTCCAGAAATAGGTGTTCCTTTATATTTGTCCCTCCACCTATCAGCAGTGATCACGCCGATGTCCCTCAAACATGGCGGTGTGCAAAGAACCAAGTACACTTTTCTGTCGACAACAGGCCCAGAGGAAGGATACTTGTGGTCTTCAGGGATCACTTTCTCACTGAATGTGGCTAAATAAAGTCACCAAGCGAGCAGGAAGTATAAGAGGACAGAGGACAGAGATACGGTTTCAAGTCCTTTCACCTCCATTTACTGGTTTTGTAAGCACACGTGGCTAACTCTACCTCAAAGTGTATCGGTGAACACAGTGCTCTCCTTCTGGCTTAGTTACCTTGCAAGATTTCTGGAAGCATAATGTAGGGAAGAGACATAGGCTATGTTGTTAACTGTTCTGTACATAAGGATTGTTGGGCAGACAAAGAGATGATTGATTCATAGGTAGATATTTAGACAGACGGCAGATGAAAGATAGACAGATAGGTACATAGATTGACAGATGATAGACATCATAGATAGATGATAGGAAGATAGATAGACAGATACATAGATACATACATACATAGATACATAGATGGACAGACAGACCGTTAGATAGAGAGATACAGATACATATCGATTGACACAAAGATATTTTTCATAACCAGGTGTTGAATGGTGAATAACATAGCTAAACTACAAACAAAAAGGAAGAATGAAATCCAGTTTAAAGAGTGCAGTAAGCAGCCTTAAGGAGAAAACAAATACTACCGTTTGCAATGACGTGGATGGAGCTAGACGGTAGTATGTTCAGAGAAATAGGCCAGGCGGAGAAAGACAAGTACCAAGTGATTTCACTCATGTGTGGTGTACAAAAACAAAGAAAAACTGTAGGAAAAATACAGCAGCAGACTCACAGAACCCGAGAGTTGACTAAAAGTTACCAAAGGGAAAAGGACTGATCAGGGTGGGTCTGAAGGGATGGATAAGTGTTTGGAGAAAGAATGGGGGCATTAGGATTAGCATGTATAAAGCGTGCGGTTGGGTGTGCATGGGGAGTACTGTACAACACAGAGAAGACTAGTAGAGATCATATAGCATCTTACTACTCACTGATGGTCAGTGACTGTAACGGGGTCTGTGGGGGGGGACATGGTGAAGGGTTCTACAGCATCCAACTACAGCTGATCGACAGTGACTGAAGAGGTTTTTCGGGGGGACTTGGTGATGGGGGAAGCACAGTAAACATAATGTTCTTCACGTGATTGTAGATTAATTATAATAAAAATACTTTAAGTGCAATAAGTGCACTGCTCTGAATCATCAGAATAAAAGGTCAGGCACTGAGTGCTGCAAACAAAAGACACAGGGTTAAAAGAACGGATGAAAACTCAAGAAACCTACGTGCTTCCTTACAGGAGACTCACTTGAGATCCAAGGACACAGACAAACTGCAAGCTGAAGGTGTGGTGACAAGTACCCTACACGAGTGGAACTGAAAAACAAACAATCAAACAGACGGATACTGTTTGAGCCCCCAGAGACATTCAGTAGGAAATAGCCCTATCTGGCCACCGTGAATTCTTTTTGTTTGTTTTCAGCGGTTCCCAGCCATAGATTTAGTGGTGCAGCAACGTTCTTCTTGTTTTCTCTCACCTCAACAACTGTTTTGCTATAATAATAAGCATCTGGGCCTTTGAAATCTGTGGGTTTTATGATCTTCACGAATGTGAAGTAATAACCACCTAAAGAGGGATGTTTGGACACTCAAATAAACATGTCACTCCACAATACACTCTTAGCTCCCAACTGCTCCTGTCTAGAAATTGGTGTTCCTTTTTATTTGACCCTCCATCCTATCCGCAGTGATCATGCCGATGTCCTTCAAACATGGTGGTGATCAAAGCAACAAGTTTACTTTTCTGTTGACAACAGGCCCGGACGAAGGATACTTGTGGTTTTCAGAGAGAACTTAGTCAATGAATGTGGCTAAATACAGAGAGCAATTTAGAAGGAGATGAAAGAGGACAGAAGATAGAGACACGGGTATATCTCCCTGCACAACCATTTACTGGTTTTGTAGTACACGCGGCCGACACAAGCCCTGAAAGTGTCTCGGTGAACCCAGTGCTCTCCCTACAGAATAGTTACCTTGCAGGATTTTTGGAAGCATAATGTAGGAAAGTGATATAGGGTACATGGTTAACTGTTCTGTACTCAAGGACAGATGGGCAGACAAAAAGATGATTGATTGATTGATAAATAGATAGACAGACAGATAGATAGATATAGGTACATATCGATTAACACAAAGCTACTGCTCATAACCAGGAGAGCAATGGAGAAAGCACCTAGCGATAGTACAAACAAAAAAGAAGAATGAAATCCAGTTTAAAAAGTGCAGTAAGCAGCCAAAAGAAGAAAACAAATCCTATCATTTGCAATAACGTGGATGGAGCTAGAGGGTATTATGCTCAGTCAATTAGGCCAGTCGGAGAAATACAAGTACGAAATGATTTAACTCAGGTGTGGAGTACGACAACAAAGAAAAACTGAAGGAAAAAACAGCAGCAGACACACAGTACCCGAGAGAGGACTAACCGTTATCAAAGAGAAATGGACTTGGTAGGGTTTGTGGGAAGGGAGTGATAAGGCCAGGGAAAAAGAATGGGGGCATTAGGATTTGAATGAACAATGTGTAGGGTGTAGTGTCATGGGGAGGGCTATACAACACAGAGAAGAGAAGTGGTGATTCTACAGCATCTTACTACACGCTGACGGACAGCGACTGTAACTGGGATTTGTCAAGGACTTGGTAAAGGAGGTAGACTAGTAAACATATTGTTCTGCATGTAATTGTATATTAATGAGAACAAAAAAAATTTCAAAGTGCAGTAAGAGCGTACATAGCTCTCAAATATCAGAATAAAAGTACAGGCTTTGACTGCTCCAATCAAAAGACACAGGGTTAGAAGTACTGATGAAAACTCAAGATCACCTATGTGCTCCCTTACTGGAGTCTCACTTGAGATCCAAGGACACAGACAAACTACAAGCTGAAGGGGCGCGGACAGGTACCCTATACAAGTGAATCTGAGAAACAAAGAAACAAATGGATTCTGTTTGAGTCCCCAGAGGCAGTCACTAGGAAATAGTCCTACCTAGCCACCGTGAATTCTTTTTGTTTGGTTCCAGCAGTGCCCAGGTATAGATTTAGTGGTACTGCAATGTCCTTCTCATTTTTTCTCACATCAACAAATGAATTGCTGTAATAATATGCATCTGGACTTTTGAAATCACTGGGTTTTATGATGTTCACAATTGTAAAGAAGTAATCACCACATAAAGAGGGAAGTTTGAACACTGAACCAAACACGTCTCTCCACAACAAACAATTTGCTCCCAAATGCTCCTGTCTAGAAATAGGTGTTCCTTTTTATTTGTCCCTCCTCCTATCAGTGGTGAACACGCCTATGTCCCTAAAACATGGTGGTGAGTAAAGCACCAAGTATACTTTTATGTCTACAACAGGCAGAGAGGAAGTATACTTGGGGTCTTCAGAGAGCACTTAGGCAATGAATGTAGCTAAATACTGTTAGCAAGCGAGAAGGAGGTATAAGAGGACAGAGGACAGAGATACGGTTTCAAGTCCCTGCACCACCATTTACTGGTTTTGTAAGCACACGCGGCTGACTCGATCTGCAACTGTCTCAGTGAGCCCAGTGCTCTCCCTGCGGCCTAGTGACCTTGCAATGTATTTGGAAGCATAATGTAGCGAAGTGACATAGGTGATGTTGTTAACTGTTCTGTACATAAGGATAGATGGGCGGACAGAAAGATGATTTATTCATAGATAGACAGATAGAGAGATGACAGATGAGAGATAGACAGATGATACACATGATAGATGATAGGAAGCTAGATAGATGGATAGATATATAGAGAGAAGGACAGAGAGACAGAAGGATATATAGAAAGATAGATAGATATACAGACAGACAGAGCAATAAATAGATACAGATACATGTCGATTGACACAAAGCTGTTGCTCATAACCAGGAGATGAATGGTGAGAGCACATAGCTAAACTACAAACAAAAAGGAAGAATGAAACCCTGTTTACAAAGTGCATTAAGCAGCCATAAGAAGAAAACAAATCCTACCATTTGCAATGACGTGGATGGAGCTAGACGGTAGTATGTTCACAGAAATAGGTCAGGCGGAGAAAGACAAGTATCAAATGATTTCACTCATGTGTGCAGTATAACAACAAAGAAAAACTGATGGAAAAAAACAGCAGCAGACTCACAGAACCCGAGAGTTGACTGAAAGTTTCCAAAGGGAAAAGGACTGGGCAGGGAGGTTCTGAAGGGAGGGATAAGTTTGGGGAGAAAGAATGGGGGCATTAGGATTAGCATGTATATTGCGTGTTGACAGGAAGGCATGTGGAGTGCTGTACAACATAGAGAAGACTATTAGAGATTATATAGCATCTTACTACTCACTGAAGGACAGCGACTGAAGAGGATTTTCGGGGGGACTTGGTGAAGGGGGAGCATAGTAAACATAAGGTTCTTCACGTAATTGTAGACTAATGATAACAAAAAAATTGTTTTAAGTGCAATAAGGGCACAGCACTGAATCATCAGAATAAAAGGTCAAGTTCTGAGTGCGGCAAACAAAAGACACAGGGTTAAAAGAACGGATGAAAACTCAAAAAACCTACGTGCTTCCTTACAGGAGACTCACTTGAGATCCAAGGACACAGACAATCTACAAGCTGAAGGTGTGGGGACAAGTTCCCTACACGAGTGAAACTGAAAAACAAACAATCCAATAAATGGATTGTGTTTGAGCCCCCAGAGACAGTCAGTAGAAAATAGCCCTATCTGGCCACAGTGAATTCTTTTTGTTTGTTCTCAGCAGGGCCCAGCCATAGATTTAGTGGTGCAGCAACGTCCTTCTCATTTCCTCTCACTTCAGCAACTGATTTGCTGTAATAATAAGCATCTTTACCTTTGAAATCGGTGGGTTTTATGATCTTCACGAATGTGAAGTAATAACCACCTAAAGAGGGAAGTTTGGACACTCAAATAAACATGTCACCCCACAATACACTCTTAGCTCCCAACTGCTCCTGTCTAGAAATTGGTGGTCCTTTTTATTTGACCCTCCGTCCTATCAGCAGTGATCACGCCGATGTCCTTCAAACATGGTGGTGAGGAAAGCAACAAGTTTACTTTTCTGTCAACAACAGGCCCAGAGGAAGGATACTTGTGGTCTTCAGGGAGCACTTAGTCAATGAATGTGGCTAAATACAGACAGCAAGTGAGAAGGAGATGAAAGAGGACAGTGGGTAGAGACACGGTTTCAAGTCCCTGCACAACCAATTCCTGCTTTTGTAGGTACACGCGGCCGACTCGATCTGCAAGTGTCTCGGTGAACCCAGTGCTCTCCCTAAATATTAGTTACATTGCAGGATTTTGGGAAGCATAATGTAGGAGAGTGACATAGGCTATGTGTTTAACTGTTCTGTACACAAGTACAGATGAGCAGACAAAAAGCTGATAGATAGATTGATTGATAAATAGTTAGACAGACAGATAGGTAGATATAGGTACATAACGATTAACACAAAGCTACTGCTCTAAACCAGGAGAGCAATGGTGAAAGCACATAGCGATACTACAAACAAAAATAAGAATGAACTCCAGTTTAAAAAGTGCAGTAAGCAGGCATAAGAAGAAAACAAATCCTATCATTTGCAATAACGTGGATGGAGCTAGAGGGTATTATGCTCAGCCAAGTAGGCCAGGCGGAGAAATACATGTACCAAATGATTTCACTCATGTGTGGAGTATGATAAGATAGAAAAACTGAAGGAAAAGACAGCAGCAGACTCACAGAAACCGAGAGTGGACTAACAGTTACCAAGGAGAAAGGGACTGGGTAGGGTTTGTGGGAAGGGAGTAATAAAGGTGGGGAAGAAGAATGGGGGCATTAGGATTAGCATGCATAATGTGTAGGGTGGGGGTTCATGGGTAGGGCTGTACAACATTGAGAAGACATGTAGTGATTCTACAGCATATATAACATGCTGATGGACAGCGACTGTAACTGGGATTTGGGGGGAACATGGTGAAGGTGGTAGACTGGAAAACATAATGTTCTGCATGTGATTTTATATTAATGAGAACAAAAAAATTTCAAAGTGCAGTAAGAGCACAGCTCTCAAATATCAGAATGTAAGTACAGGCTTTGAGTGCTCCAATCAAAAGACACAGGTTTAGAAGTACTGATGAAAACTCAAGACCACCTACGTGCTCCCTTACTGGAGACTCACTTGAGATCCAAGGAAACAGACAAAGTACAAGCTGAAGGGGCGGGGACAGGTACCCTATACATGTGAAACTGAGAAACAAACAAACAAACGGATTCTGTTTGAGTCCCCAGAGAGAGTCAGTAAAAAATAGCCCTATCTAGCCACCGTGAAAACTTTTTGTTTGGTTCCAGCAGTGCTCAGGCATAGATTCAGTGGTGCAGCAACTTCCTTCTCATTTCCTCTCACCTCAACAAATGAATTGCTGTAATAATATGCATCTGGGCTTTTAAAATCATTGCGTTTTATGATGTTCAGGAATGTAATGATGTAATAACCACATAAAGAGGGAAGATTGGACCCTCAAATAAACACTTCACTCCACAACACACTCTTTGTTCCCAACTGCTCCTGTCCAGAAATAGGTGTTCCTTTATATTTGTCCCTCCACCTATCAGCAGTGATCACGCCGATGTCCCTCAAACATGGCGGTGTGCAAAGAACCAAGTACACTTTTCTGTCGACAACAGGCCCAGAGGAAGGATACTTGTGGTCTTCAGGGATCACTTTCTCACTGAATGTGGCTAAATAAAGTCACCAAGCGAGCAGGAAGTATAAGAGGACAGAGGACAGAGATACGGTTTCAAGTCCTTTCACCTCCATTTACTGGTTTTGTAAGCACACGTGGCCAACTCTACCTCAAAGTGTATCGGTGAACACAGTGCTCTCCTTCTGGCTTAGTTACCTTGCAAGATTTCTGGAAGCATAATGTAGGGAAGAGACATAGGCTATGTTGTTAACTGTTCTGTACATAAGGATTGTTGGGCAGACAAAGAGATGATTGATTCATAGGTAGATATTTAGACAGACGACAGATGAAAGATAGACAGATAGGTACATAGATTGACAGATGATAGACATCATAGATAGATGATAGGAAGATAGATAGACAGATACATAGATACATACATACATAGATACATAGATGGACAGACAGACCGTTAGATAGAGAGATACAGATACATATCGATTGACACAAAGATATTTTTCATAACCAGGTGTTGAATGGTGAATAACATAGCTAAACTACAAACAAAAAGGAAGAATGAAATCCAGTTTAAAGAGTGCAGTAAGCAGCCTTAAGGAGAAAACAAATACTACCGTTTGCAATGACGTGGATGGAGCTAGACGGTAGTATGTTCAGAGAAATAGGCCAGGCGGAGAAAGACAAGTACCAAGTGATTTCACTCATGTGTGGTGTACAAAAACAAAGAAAAACTGTAGGAAAAATACAGCAGCAGACTCACAGAACCCGAGAGTTGACTAAAAGTTACCAAAGGGAAAAGGACTGATCAGGGTGGGTCTGAAGGGATGGATAAGTGTTTGGAGAAAGAATGGGGGCATTAGGATTAGCATGTATAAAGCGTGCGGTTGGGTGTGCATGGGGAGTACTGTACAACACAGAGAAGACTAGTAGAGATCATATAGCATCTTACTACTCACTGATGGTCAGTGACTGTAACGGGGTCTGTGGGGGGGGACATGGTGAAGGGTTCTACAGCATCCAACTACAGCTGATCGACAGTGCCTGAAGAGGTTTTTCGGGGGGACTTGGTGATGGGGGAAGCACAGTAAACATAATGTTCTTCACGTGATTGTAGATTAATTATAAAAAAAATACTTTAAGTGCAATAAGTGCACTGCTCTGAATCATCAGAATAAAAGGTCAGGCACTGAGTGCTGCAAACAAAAGACACAGGGTTAAAAGAACGGATGAAAACTCAAGAAACCTACGTGCTTCCTTACAGGAGACTCACTTGAGATCCAAGGACACAGACAAACTGCAAGCTGAAGGTGTGGTGACAAGTACCCTACACGAGTGGAACTGAAAAACAAACAATCAAACAGACGGATACTGTTTGAGCCCCCAGAGACATTCAGTAGGAAATAGCACTATCTGGCCACCGTGAATTCTTTTTGTTTGTTTTCAGCGGTTCCCAGCCATAGATTTAGTGGTGCAGCAACGTTCTTCTTGTTTTCTCTCACCTCAACAACTGTTTTGCTATGATAATAAGCATCTGGGCCTTTGAAATCTGTGGGTTTTATGATCTTCACGAATGTGAAGTAATAACCACCTAAAGAGGGATGTTTGGACACTCAAATAAACATGTCACTCCACAATACACTCTTAGCTCCCAACTGCTCCTGTCTAGAAATTGGTGTTCCTTTTTATTTGACCCTCCATCCTATCCGCAGTGATCATGCCGATGTCCTTCAAACATGGTGGTGATCAAAGCAACAAGTTTACTTTTCTGTTGACAACAGGCCCGGAGGAAGGATACTTGTGGTTTTCAGAGAGAACTTAGTCAATGAATGTGGCTAAATACAGAGAGCAATTTAGAAGGAGATGAAAGAGGACAGAAGATAGAGACACGGGTATATCTCCCTGCACAACCATTTACTGGTTTTGTAGTACACGCGGCCGACACAAGCCCTGAAAGTGTCTCGGTGAACCCAGTGCTCTCCCTACAGAATAGTTACCTTGCAGGATTTTTGGAAGCATAATGTAGGAAAGTGATATAGGGTACATGGTTAACTGTTCTGTACTCAAGGACAGATGGGCAGACAAAAAGATGATTGATTGATTGATAAATAGATAGACAGACAGATAGATAGATATAGGTACATATCGATTAACACAAAGCTACTGCTCATAACCAGGAGAGCAATGGAGAAAGCACCTAGCGATAGTACAAACAAAAAAGAAGAATGAAATCCAGTTTAAAAAGTGCAGTAAGCAGCCAAAAGAAGAAAACAAATCCTATCATTTGCAATAACGTGGATGGAGCTAGAGGGTATTATGCTCAGTCAATTAGGCCAGTCGGAGAAATACAAGTACGAAATGATTTCACTCAGGTGTGGAGTACGACAACAAAGAAAAACTGAAGGAAAAAACAGCAGCAGACACACAGTACCCGAGAGAGGACTAACCGTTATCAAAGAGAAATGGACTTGGTAGGGTTTGTGGGAAGGGGGTGATAAGGGCAGGGAAAAAGAATGGGGGCATTAGGATTTGAATGAACAATGTGTAGGGTGTAGTGTCATGGGGAGGGCTATACAACACAGAGAAGAGAAGTGGTGATTCTACAGCATCTTACTACATGCTGACGGTCAGCGACTGTAACTGGGATTTTTCAAGGACTTGGTAAAGGAGGTAGACTAGTAAACATATTGTTCTGCATGTAATTGTATATTAATGAGAACAAAAAAAATTTCAAAGTGCAGTAAGAGCGTACATAGCTCTTAAATATCAGAATAAAAGTACAGGCTTTGACTGCTCCAATCAAAAGACACAGGGTTAGAAGTACTGATGAAAACTCAAGATCACCTATGTGCTCCCTTACTGGAGTCTCACTTGAGATCCAAGGACACAGACAAACTACAAGCTGAAGGGGCGCGGACAGGTACCCTATACAAGTGAATCTGAGAAACAAAGAAACAAATGGATTCTGTTTGAGTCCCCAGAGGCAGTCACTAGAAAATAGTCCTACCTAGCCACCGTGAATTCTTTTTGTTTGGTTCCAGCAGTGCCCAGGTATAGATTTAGTGGTACTGCAATGTCCTTCTCATTTTTTCTCACATCAACAAATGAATTGCTGTAATAATATGCATCTGGACTTTTGAAATCACTGGGTTTTATGATGTTCACAATTGTAAAGAAGTAATCACCACATAAAGAGGGAAGTTTGAACACTGAACCAAACACGTCTCTCCACAACAAACAATTTGCTCCCAAATGCTCCTGTCTAGAAATAGGTGTTCCTTTTTATTTGTCCCTCCTCCTATCAGTGGTGAACACGCCTATGTCCCTAAAACATGGTGGTGAGTAAAGCACCAAGTATACTTTTATGTCTACAACAGGCAGAGAGGAAGTATACTTGGGGTCTTCAGAGAGCACTTAGGCAATGAATGTAGCTAAATACTGTTAGCAAGCGAGAAGGAGGTATAAGAGGACAGAGGACAGAGATACGGTTTCAAGTCCCTGCACCACCATTTACTGGTTTTGTAAGCACACGCGGCTGACTCGATCTGCAACTGTCTCAGTGAGCCCAGTGCTCTCCCTGCGGCCTAGTGACCTTGCAATGTATTTGGAAGCATAATGTAGCGAAGTGACATAGGTGATGTTGTTAACTGTTCTGTACATAAGGATAGATGGGCGGACAGAAAGATGATTTATTCATAGATAGACAGATAGAGAGATGACAGATGAGAGATAGACAGATGATACACATGATAGATGATAGGAAGCTAGATAGATGAATAGATATATAGAGAGAAGGACAGAGAGACAGAAGGATATATAGAAAGATAGATAGATATACAGACAGACAGAGCAATAAATAGATACAGATACATGTCGATTGACACAAAGCTGTTGCTCATAACCAGGAGATGAATGGTGAGAGCACATAGCTAAACTACAAACAAAAAGGAAGAATGAAACCCTGTTTACAAAGTGCATTAAGCAGCCATAAGAAGAAAACAAATCCTACCATTTGCAATGACGTGGATGGAGCTAGACGGTAGTATGTTCACAGAAATAGGTCAGGCGGAGAAAGACAAGTATCAAATGATTTCACTCATGTGTGCAGTATAACAACAAAGAAAAACTGATGGAAAAAAACAGCAGCAGACTCACAGAACCCGAGAGTTGACTGAAAGTTTCCAAAGGGAAAAGGACTGGGCAGGGAGGTTCTGAAGGGAGGGATAAGTTTGGGGAGAAAGAATGGGGGCATTAGGATTAGCATGTATATTGCGTGTTGACAGGAAGGCATGTGGAGTGCTGTACAACACAGAGAAGACTATTAGAGATTATATAGCATCTTACTACTCACTGAAGGACAGCGACTGAAGAGGATTTTCGGGGGGACTTGGTGAAGGGGGAGCATAGTAAACATAAGGTTCTTCACGTAATTGTAGACTAATGATAACAAAAAAATTGTTTTAAGTGCAATAAGGGCACAGCACTGAATCATCAGAATAAAAGGTCAAGTTCTGAGTGCGGCAAACAAAAGACACAGGGTTAAAAGAACGGATGAAAACTCAAAAAACCTACGTGCTTCCTTACAGGAGACTCACTTGAGATCCAAGGACACAGACAATCTACAAGCTGAAGGTGTGGGGACAAGTTCCCTACACGAGTGAAACTGAAAAACAAACAATCCAATAAATGGATTGTGTTTGAGCCCCCAGAGACAGTCAGTAGAAAATAGCCCTATCTGGCCACAGTGAATTCTTTTTGTTTGTTCTCAGCAGGGCCCAGCCATAGATTTAGTGGTGCAGCAACGTCCTTCTCATTTCCTCTCACTTCAGCAACTGATTTGCTGTAATAATAAGCATCTTTACCTTTGAAATCGGTGGGTTTTATGATCTTCACGAATGTGAAGTAATAACCACCTAAAGAGGGAAGTTTGGACACTCAAATAAACATGTCACCCCACAATACACTCTTAGCTCCCAACTGCTCCTGTCTAGAAATTGGTGGTCCTTTTTATTTGACCCTCCGTCCTATCAGCATTGATCACGCCGATGTCCTTCAAACATGGTGGTGAGGAAAGCAACAAGTTTACTTTTCTGTCAACAACAGGCCCAGAGGAAGGATACTTGTGGTCTTCAGGGAGCACTTAGTCAATGAATGTGGCTAAATACAGACAGCAAGTGAGAAGGAGATGAAAGAGGACAGTGGGTAGAGACACGGTTTCAAGTCCCTGCACAACCAATTCCTGCTTTTGTAGGTACACGCGGCCGACTCGATCTGCAAGTGTCTCGGTGAACCCAGTGCTCTCCCTAAATATTAGTTACATTGCAGGATTTTGGGAAGCATAATGTAGGAGAGTGACATAGGCTATGTGTTTAACTGTTCTGTACACAAGTACAGATGAGCAGACAAAAAGCTGATAGATAGATTGATTGATAAATAGTTAGACAGACAGATAGGTAGATATAGGTACATAACGATTAACACAAAGCTACTGCTCTAAACCAGGAGAGCAATGGTGAAAGCACATAGCGATACTACAAACAAAAATAAGAATGAACTCCAGTTTAAAAAGTGCAGTAAGCAGGCATAAGAAGAAAACAAATCCTATCATTTGCAATAACGTGGATGGAGCTAGAGGGTATTATGCTCAGCCAAGTAGGCCAGGCGGAGAAATACATGTACCAAATGATTTCACTCATGTGTGGAGTATGATAAGATAGAAAAACTGAAGGAAAAGACAGCAGCAGACTCACAGAAACCGAGAGTGGACTAACAGTTACCAAGGAGAAAGGGACTGGGTAGGGTTTGTGGGAAGGGAGTAATAAAGGTGGGGAAGAAGAATGGGGGCATTAGGATTAGCATGCATAATGTGTAGGGTGGGGGTTCATGGGTAGGGCTGTACAACATTGAGAAGACATGTAGTGATTCTACAGCATCTTATAACATGCTGATGGACAGCGACTGTAACTGGGATTTGGGGGGAACATGGTGAAGGTGGTAGACTGGAAAACATAATGTTCTGCATGTGATTTTATATTAATGAGAACAAAAAAATTTCAAAGTGCAGTAAGAGCACAGCTCTCAAATATCAGAATGTAAGTACAGGCTTTGAGTGCTCCAATCAAAAGACACAGGTTTAGAAGTACTGATGAAAACTCAAGACCACCTACGTGCTCCCTTACTGGAGACTCACTTGAGATCCAAGGAAACAGACAAAGTACAAGCTGAAGGGGCGGGGACAGGTACCCTATACATGTGAAACTGAGAAACAAACAAACAAACGGATTCTGTTTGAGTCCCCAGAGAGAGTCAGTAAAAAATAGCCCTATCTAGCCACCGTGAAAACTTTTTGTTTGGTTCCAGCAGTGCTCAGGCATAGATTCAGTGGTGCAGCAACTTCCTTCTCATTTCCTCTCACCTCAACAAATGAATTGCTGTAATAATATGCATCTGGGCTTTTAAAATCATTGCGTTTTATGATGTTCAGGAATGTAATGATGTAATAACCACATAAAGAGGGAAGATTGGACCCTCAAATAAACACTTCACTCCACAACACACTCTTTGTTCCCAACTGCTCCTGTCCAGAAATAGGTGTTCCTTTATATTTGTCCCTCCACCTATCAGCAGTGATCACGCCGATGTCCCTCAAACATGGCGGTGTGCAAAGAACCAAGTACACTTTTCTGTCGACAACAGGCCCAGAGGAAGGATACTTGTGGTCTTCAGGGATCACTTTCTCACTGAATGTGGCTAAATAAAGTCACCAAGCGAGCAGGAAGTATAAGAGGACAGAGGACAGAGATACGGTTTCAAGTCCTTTCACCTCCATTTACTGGTTTTGTAAGCACACGTGGCTAACTCTACCTCAAAGTGTATCGGTGAACACAGTGCTCTCCTTCTGGCTTAGTTACCTTGCAAGATTTCTGGAAGCATAATGTAGGGAAGAGACATAGGCTATGTTGTTAACTGTTCTGTACATAAGGATTGTTGGGCAGACAAAGAGATGATTGATTCATAGGTAGATATTTAGACAGACGACAGATGAAAGATAGACAGATAGGTACATAGATTGACAGATGATAGACATCATAGATAGATGATAGGAAGATAGATAGACAGATACATAGATACATACATACATAGATACATAGATGGACAGACAGACCGTTAGATAGAGAGATACAGATACATATCGATTGACACAAAGATATTTTTCATAACCAGGTGTTGAATGGTGAATAACATAGCTAAACTACAAACAAAAAGGAAGAATGAAATCCAGTTTAAAGAGTGCAGTAAGCAGCCTTAAGGAGAAAACAAATACTACCGTTTGCAATGACGTGGATGGAGCTAGACGGTAGTATGTTCAGAGAAATAGGCCAGGCGGAGAAAGACAAGTACCAAGTGATTTCACTCATGTGTGGTGTACAAAAACAAAGAAAAACTGTAGGAAAAATACAGCAGCAGACTCACAGAACCCGAGAGTTGACTAAAAGTTACCAAAGGGAAAAGGACTGATCAGGGTGGGTCTGAAGGGATGGATAAGTGTTTGGAGAAAGAATGGGGGCATTAGGATTAGCATGTATAAAGCGTGCGGTTGGGTGTGCATGGGGAGTACTGTACAACACAGAGAAGACTAGTAGAGATCATATAGCATCTTACTACTCACTGATGGTCAGTGACTGTAACGGGGTCTGTGGGGGGGGACATGGTGAAGGGTTCTACAGCATCCAACTACAGCTGATCGACAGTGCCTGAAGAGGTTTTTCGGGGGGACTTGGTGATGGGGGAAGCACAGTAAACATAATGTTCTTCACGTGATTGTAGATTAATTATAATAAAAATACTTTAAGTGCAATAAGTGCACTGCTCTGAATCATCAGAATAAAAGGTCAGGCACTGAGTGCTGCAAACAAAAGACACAGGGTTAAAAGAACGGATGAAAACTCAAGAAACCTACGTGCTTCCTTACAGGAGACTCACTTGAGATCCAAGGACACAGACAAACTGCAAGCTGAAGGTGTGGTGACAAGTACCCTACACGAGTGGAACTGAAAAACAAACAATCAAACAGACGGATACTGTTTGAGCCCCCAGAGACATTCAGTAGGAAATAGCCCTATCTGGCCACCGTGAATTCTTTTTGTTTGTTTTCAGCGGTTCCCAGCCATAGATTTAGTGGTGCAGCAACGTTCTTCTTGTTTTCTCTCACCTCAACAACTGTTTTGCTATAATAATAAGCATCTGGGCCTTTGAAATCTGTGGGTTTTATGATCTTCACGAATGTGAAGTAATAACCACCTAAAGAGGGATGTTTGGACACTCAAATAAACATGTCACTCCACAATACACTCTTAGTTCCCAACTGCTCCTGTCTAGAAATTGGTGTTCCTTTTTATTTGACCCTCCATCCTATCCGCAGTGATCATGCCGATGTCCTTCAAACATGGTGGTGATCAAAGCAACAAGTTTACTTTTCTGTTGACAACAGGCCCGGAGGAAGGATACTTGTGGTTTTCAGAGAGAACTTAGTCAATGAATGCGGCTAAATACAGAGAGCAATTTAGAAGGAGATGAAAGAGGACAGAAGATAGAGACACGGGTATATCTCCCTGCACAACCATTTACTGGTTTTGTAGTACACGCGGCCGACACAAGCCCTGAAAGTGTCTCGGTGAACCCAGTGCTCTCCCTACAGAATAGTTACCTTGCAGGATTTTTGGAAGCATAATGTAGGAAAGTGATATAGGGTACATGGTTAACTGTTCTGTACTCAAGGACAGATGGGCAGACAAAAAGATGATTGATTGATTGATAAATAGATAGACAGACAGATAGATAGATATAGGTACATATCGATTAACACAAAGCTACTGCTCATAACCAGGAGAGCAATGGAGAAAGCACCTAGCGATAGTACAAACAAAAAAGAAGAATGAAATCCAGTTTAAAAAGTGCAGTAAGCAGCCAAAAGAAGAAAACAAATCCTATCATTTGCAATAACGTGGATGGAGCTAGAGGGTATTATGCTCAGTCAATT
This sequence comes from Manis pentadactyla, assembly GCF_030020395.1. Taxonomy (NCBI): domain Eukaryota; kingdom Metazoa; phylum Chordata; class Mammalia; order Pholidota; family Manidae; genus Manis; species Manis pentadactyla. Next base: position 74,779 of record NW_026644633.1, read on the forward strand.
ACTCCTGTCGGAGAAATACAAGTACCAAATGATTTCACTCAGGTGTGGAGTACGACAACAAAGAAAAACTGAAGGAAAAAACAGCAGCAGACACACAGTACCCGAGAGAGGACTAACCGTTATCAAAGAGAAATGGACTTGGTAGGGTTTGTGGGAAGGGGGTGATAAGGGCAGGGAAAAAGAATGGGGGCATTAGGATTTGAATGAACAATGTGTAGGGTGTAGTGTCATGGGGAGGGCTATACAACACAGAGAAGAGAAGTGGTGATTCTACAGCATCTTACTACATGCTGACGGTCAGCGACTGTAACTGGGATTTGTCAAGGACTTGGTAAAGGAGGTAGACTAGTAAACATATTGTTCTGCATGTAATTGTATATTAATGAGAACAAAAAAAATTTCAAAGTGCAGTAAGAGCGTACATAGCTCTCAAATATCAGAATAAAAGTACAGGCTTTGACTGCTCCAATCAAAAGACACAGGGTTAGAAGTACTGATGAAAACTCAAGATCACCTATGTGCTCCCTTACTGGAGTCTCACTTGAGATCCAAGGACACAGACAAACTACAAGCTGAAGGGGCGCGGACAGGTACCCTATACAAGTGAATCTGAGAAACAAAGAAACAAATGGATTCTGTTTGAGTCCCCAGAGGCAGTCACTAGAAAATAGTCCTACCTAGCCACCGTGAATTCTTTTTGTTTGGTTCCAGCAGTGCCCAGGTATAGATTTAGTGGTACTGCAATGTCCTTCTCATTTTTTCTCACATCAACAAATGAATTGCTGTAATAATATGCATCTGGACTTTTGAAATCACTGGGTTTTATGATGTTCACAATTGTAAAGAAGTAATCACCACATAAAGAGGGAAGTTTGAACACTGAACCAAACACGTCTCTCCACAACAAACAATTTGCTCCCAAATGCTCCTGTCTAGAAATAGGTGTTCCTTTTTATTTGTCCCTCCTCCTATCAGTGGTGAACACGCCTATGTCCCTAAAACATGGTGGTGAGTAAAGCACCAAGTATACTTTTATGTCTACAACAGGCAGAGAGGAAGTATACTTGGGGTCTTCAGAGAGCACTTAGGCAATGAATGTAGCTAAATACTGTTAGCAAGCGAGAAGGAGGTATAAGAGGACAGAGGACAGAGATACGGTTTCAAGTCCCTGCACCACCATTTACTGGTTTTGTAAGCACACGCGGCTGACTCGATCTGCAACTGTCTCAGTGAGCCCAGTGCTCTCCCTGCGGCCTAGTGACCTTGCAATGTATTTGGAAGCATAATGTAGCGAAGTGACATAGGTGATGTTGTTAACTGTTCTGTACATAAGGATAGATGGGCGGACAGAAAGATGATTTATTCATAGATAGACAGATAGAGAGATGACAGATGAGAGATAGACAGATGATACACATGATAGATGATAGGAAGCTAGATAGATGGATAGATATATAGAGAGAAGGACAGAGAGACAGAAGGATATATAGAAAGATAGATAGATATACAGACAGACAGAGCAATAAATAGATACAGATACATGTCGATTGACACAAAGCTGTTGCTCATAACCAGGAGATGAATGGTGAGAGCACATAGCTAAACTACAAACAAAAAGGAAGAATGAAACCCTGTTTACAAAGTGCATTAAGCAGCCATAAGAAGAAAACAAATCCTACCATTTGCAATGACGTGGATGGAGCTAGACGGTAGTATGTTCACAGAAATAGGTCAGGCGGAGAAAGACAAGTATCAAATGATTTCACTCATGTGTGCAGTATAACAACAAAGAAAAACTGATGGAAAAAAACAGCAGCAGACTCACAGAACCCGAGAGTTGACTGAAAGTTTCCAAAGGGAAAAGGACTGGGCAGGGAGGTTCTGAAGGGAGGGATAATTTTTGGGAGAAAGAATGGGGGCATTAGGATTAGCATGTATATTGCGTGTTGACAGGAAGGCATGTGGAGTGCTGTACAACACAGAGAAGACTATTAGAGATTATATAGCATCTTACTACTCACTGAAGGACAGCGACTGAAGAGGATTTTCGGGGGGACTTGGTGAAGGAGGAGCATAGTAAACATAAGGTTCTTCACGTAATTGTTGACTAATGATAACAAAAAAATTGTTTTAAGTGCAATAAGGGCACAGCACTGAATCATCAGAATAAAAGGTCAAGTTCTGAGTGCTGCAAACAAAAGACACAGGGTTAAAAGAACGGATGAAAACTCAAAAAACCTACGTGCTTCCTTACAGGAGACTCACTTGAGATCCAAGGACACAGACAATCTACAAGCTGAAGGTGTGGGGACAAGTTCCCTACACGAGTGAAACTGAAAAACAAACAATCCAATAAATGGATTGTGTTTGAGCCCCCAGAGACAGTCAGTAGAAAATAGCCCTATCTGGCCACAGTGAATTCTGTTTGTTCTCAGCAGGTCCCAGCCATAGATTTAGTGGTGCAGCAACGTCCTTCTCATTTCCTCTCACTTCAGCAACTGATTTGCTGTAATAATAAGCATCTTTACCTTTGAAATCGGTGGGTTTTATGATCTTCACGAATGTGAAGTAATAACCACCTAAAGAGGGAAGTTTGGACACTCAAATAAACATGTCACCCCACAATACACTCTTAGCTCCCAACTGCTCCTGTCTAGAAATTGGTGTTCCTTTTTATTTGACACTCCGTCCTATCAGCAGTGATCACGCCGATGTCCTTCAAACATGGTGGTGAGGAAAGCAACAAGTTTACTTTTCTGTCAACAACAGGCCCAGAGGAAGGATACTTGTGGTCTTCAGGGAGCACTTAGTCAATGAATGTGGCTAAATACAGACAGCAAGTGAGAAGGAGATGAAAGAGGACAGTGGGTAGAGACACGGTTTCAAGTCCCTGCACAACCATTTCCTGCTTTTGTAGGTACACGCGGCCGACTCGATCTGCAAGTGTCTCGGTGAACCCAGTGCTCTCCCTAAATATTAGTTACATTGGAGGATTTTGGAAAGCATAATGTAGGAGAGTGACATAGGCTATGTGTTTAACTGTTCTGTACACAAGTACAGATGAGCAGACAAAAAGCTGATAGATTGATTGATAAATAGTTAGACAGACAGATAGGTAGATATAGGTACATAACGATTAACACAAAGCTACTGCTCTAAACCAGGAGAGCAATGGTGAAAGCACATAGCGATTCTACAAACAAAAATAAGAATGAACTCCGGTTTAAAAGTGCAGTAAGCAGCCATAAGAAGAAAACAAATCCTATCATTTGCAATAACGTGGATGGAGCTAGAGTTTATTATGCTCAGCCAAGTAGGCCAGGCGGAGAAATACATGTACCAAATGATTTCACTCATGTGTGGAGTATGATAAGATAGAAAAACTGAAGGAAAAGACAGCAGCAGACTCACAGAAACCGAGAGTGGAATAACAGTTACCAAGGAGAAAGGGACTGGGTAGGGTTTGTGGGAAGGGAGTAATAAATGTGGGGAAGAAGAATGGGGGCATTAGGATTAGCATGCATAATGTGTAGGGTGGGGTTTCATGGGTAGGGCTGTACAACATTGAGAAGACATGTAGTGATTCTACAGCATCTTATAACATGCTGATGGACAGCGACTGTAACTGGGATTTGGGGGGAACATGGTGAAGGGGGTAGACTGGAAAACATAATGTTCTGCATGTGATTTTATATTAATGAGAAAAAAAAAATTTCAAAGTGCAGTAAGAGCACAGCTCTCAAATATCAGAATGAAAGTACAGGCTTTGAGTGCTCCAATCAAAAGACACAGGTTTAGAAGTACTGATGAAAACTCAAGACCACCTACGTGCTCCCTTACTGGAGACTCACTTGAGATCCAAGGAAACAGACAAAGTACAAGCTGAAGGGGCGGGGACAGGTACCCTATACATGTGAAACTGAGAAACAAACAAACAAACGGATTCTGTTTGAGTCCCCAGAGAGAGTCAGTAAAAAATAGCCCTATCTAGCCACCGTGAAAACTTTTTGTTTGGTTTCAGCAGTGCTCAGGCATAGATTTAGTGGTGCAGCAAATTCCTTCTCATTTCCTCTCACCTCAACAAATGAATTGCTGTAATAATATGCATCTGGGCTTTTAAAATCATTGCGTTTTATGATGTTCAGGAATGTAATGAAGTAATAACCACATAAAGAGGGAAGATTGGACCCTCAAATAAACACTTCACTCCACAACACACTCTTTGTTCCCAACTGCTCCTGTCCAGAAATAGGTGTTCCTTTATATTTGTCTCTCCACCTATCAGCAGTGATCACGCCGATGTCCCTCAAACATGGCGGTGTGCAAAGAACCAAGTACACTTTTCTGTCGACAACAGGCCCAGAGGAAGGATACTTGTGGTCTTCAGGGATCACTTTCTCACTGAATGTGGCTAAATAAAGTCACCAAGCGAGCAGGAAGTATAAGAGGACAGAGGACAGAGATACGGTTTCAAGTCCTTTCACCTCCATTTACTGGTTTTGTAAGCACACGTGGCTAACTCTACCTCAAAGTGTATCGGTGAACACAGTGCTCTCCTTCTGGCTTAGTTACCTTGCAAGATTTCTGGAAGCATAATGTAGGGAAGAGACATAGGCTATGTTGTTAACTGTTCTGTACATAAGGATTGTTGGGCAGACAAAGAGATGATTGATTCATAGGTAGATATTTAGACAGACGACAGATGAAAGATAGACAGATAGGTACATAGATTGACAGATGATAGACATCATAGATAGATGATAGGAAGATAGATAGACAGATACATAGATACATACATACATAGATACATAGATGGACAGACAGACCGTTAGATAGAGAGATACAGATACATATCGATTGACACAAAGATATTTTTCATAACCAGGTGTTGAATGGTGAATAACATAGCTAAACTACAAACAAAAAGGAAGAATGAAATCCAGTTTAAAGAGTGCAGTAAGCAGCCTTAAGGAGAAAACAAATACTACCGTTTGCAATGACGTGGATGGAGCTAGACGGTAGTATGTTCAGAGAAATAGGCCAGGCGGAGAAAGACAAGTACCAAGTGATTTCACTCATGTGTGGAGTATAAAAACAAAGAAAAACTGTAGGAAATATACAGCAGCAGACACACAGAACCCGAGAGTTGACTAAAAGTTACCAAAGGGTAACGGACTGGGCAGGGTGGGTCTGAAGGGATGGATAAGTGTTTGGAGAAAGAATGGGGGCATTAGGATTAGCATGTATAAAGCGTGCGGTTGGGTGTGCATGGGGAGTACTGTACAACACAGAGAAGACTAGTAGAGATCATATAGCATCTTACTACTCACTGATGGTCAATGTAACGGGGTCTGTGGGGGGGACATGGTGAAGGGTTCTACAGCATCCAACTACAGCTGATCGACAGTGACTGAAGAGGTTTTTCAGGGGGACTTGGTGATGGGGGAAGCACAGTAAACATAATGTTCTTCACGTGATTGTAGATTAATTATAAAAAAAATACTTTAAGTGCAATAAGTGCACTGCTCTGAATCATCAGAATAAAAGGTCAGGCACTGAGTGCTGCAAACAAAAGACACAGGGTTAAAAGAACGGATGAAAACTCAAGAAACCTACGTGCTTCCTTACAGGAGACTCACTTGAGATCCAAGGACACAGACAAACTGCAAGCTGAAGGTGTGGTGACAAGTACCCTACACGAGTGGAACTGAAAAACAAACAATCAAACAAACGGATACTGTTTGAGCCCCCAGAGACATTCAGTAGGAAATAGCCCTATCTGGCCACCGTGAATTCTTTTTGTTTGTTTTCAGCGGTTCCCAGCCATAGATTTATTGGTGCAGCAACGTGCTTCTTGTTTTCTCTCACCTCAACAACTGTTTTGCTATAATAATAAGCATCTGGGCCTTTGAAATCTGTGGGTTTTATGATCTTCACGAATGTGAAGTAATAACCACCTAAAGAGGGATGTTTGGACACTCAAATAAACATGTCAGTCCACAATACACTCTTAGCTCCCAACTGCTCCTGTCTAGAAATTGGTGTTCCTTTTTATTTGACCCTCCATCCTATCCGCAGTGATCATGCCGATGTCCTTCAAACATGGTGGTGATCAAAGCAACAAGTTTACTTTTCTGTTGACAACAGGCCCGGAGGAAGGATACTTGTGGTTTTCAGAGAGAACTTAGTCAATGAATGTGGCTAAATACAGAGAGCAATTTAGAAGGAGATGAAAGAGGACAGAAGATAGAGACACGGGTATATCTCCCTGCACAACCATTTACTGGTTTTGTAGTACACGCGGCCGACACGACCTGAAAGTGTCTCGGTGAACCCAGTGCTCTCCCTACAGAATAGTTACCTTGCAGGATTTTTGGAAGCATAATGTAGGAAAGTGATATAGGGTACATGGTTAACTGTTCTGTACTCAAGGACAGATGGGCAGACAAAAAGATGATTGATTGATTGATAAATAGATAGACAGACAGATAGATAGATATAGGTACATATCGATTAACACAAAGCTACTGCTCATAACCAGGAGAGCAATGGAGAAAGCACCTAGCGATAGTACAAACAAAAAAGAAGAATGAAATCCAGTTTAAAAAGTGCAGTAAGCAGCCAAAAGAAGAAAACAAATCCTATCATTTGCAATAACGTGGATGGAGCTAGAGGGTATTATGCTCAGTCAATTAGGCCAGTCGGAGAAATACAAGTATGAAATGATTTAACTCAGGTGTGGAGTACGACAACAAAGAAAAACTGAAGGAAAAAACAGCAGCAGACACACAGTACCCGAGAGAGGACTAACCGTTATCAAAGAGAAATGGACTTGGTAGGGTTTGTGGGAAGGGAGTGATAAGGGCAGGGAAAAAGAATGGGGGCATTAGGATTTGAATGAACAATGTGTAGGGTGTAGTGTCATGGGGAGGGCTATACAACACAGAGAAGAGAAGTGGTGATTCTACAGCATCTTACTACATGCTGACGGTCAGCGACTGTAACTGGGATTTGTCAAGGACTTGGTAAAGGAGGTAGACTAGTAAACATATTGTTCTGCATGTAATTGTATATTAATGAGAACAAAAAAAATTTCAAAGTGCAGTAAGAGCGTACATAGCTCTCAAATATCAGAATAAAAGTACAGGCTTTGACTGCTCCAATCAAAAGACACAGGGTTAGAAGTACTGATGAAAACTCAAGATCACCTATGTGCTCCCTTACTGGAGTCTCACTTGAGATCCAAGGACACAGACAAACTACAAGCTGAAGGGGCGCGGACAGGTACCCTATACAAGTGAATCTGAGAAACAAAGAAACAAATGGATTCTGTTTGAGTCCCCAGAGGCAGTCACTAGAAAATAGTCCTACCTAGCCACCGTGAATTCTTTTTGTTTGGTTCCAGCAGTGCCCAGGTATAGATTTAGTGGTACTGCAGTGTCCTTCTCATTTTTTCTCACATCAACAAATGAATTGCTGTAATAATATGCATCTGGACTTTTGAAATCACTGGGTTTTATGATGTTCACAATTGTAAAGAAGTAATCACCACATAAAGAGGGAAGTTTGAACACTGAACCAAACACGTCTCTCCACAACAAACAATTTGCTCCCAAATGCTCCTGTCTAGAAATAGGTGTTCCTTTTTATTTGTCCCTCCTCCTATCAGTGGTGAACACGCCTATGTCCCTAAAACATGGTGGTGAGTAAAGCACCAAGTATACTTTTATGTCTACAACAGGCAGAGAGGAAGTATACTTGGGGTCTTCAGAGAGCACTTAGGCAATGAATGTAGCTAAATACTGTTAGCAAGCGAGAAGGAGGTATAAGAGGACAGAGGACAGAGATACGGTTTCAAGTCCCTGCACCACCATTTACTGGTTTTGTAAGCACACGCGGCTGACTCGATCTGCAACTGTCTCAGTGAGCCCAGTGCTCTCCCTGCGGCCTAGTGACCTTGCAATGTATTTGGAAGCATAATGTAGCGAAGTGACATAGGTGATGTTGTTAACTGTTCTGTACATAAGGATAGATGGGCGGACAGAAAGATGATTTATTCATAGATAGACAGATAGAGAGATGACAGATGAGAGATAGACAGATGATACACATGATAGATGATAGGAAGCTAGATAGATGGATAGATATATAGAGAGAAGGACAGAGAGACAGAAGGATATATAGAAAGATAGATAGATATACAGACAGACAGAGCAATAAATAGATACAGATACATGTCGATTGACACAAAGCTGTTGCTCATAACCAGGAGATGAATGGTGAGAGCACATAGCTAAACTACAAACAAAAAGGAAGAATGAAACCCTGTTTACAAAGTGCATTAAGCAGCCATAAGAAGAAAACAAATCCTACCATTTGCAATGACGTGGATGGAGCTAGACGGTAGTATGTTCACAGAAATAGGTCAGGCGGAGAAAGACAAGTATCAAATGATTTCACTCATGTGTGCAGTATAACAACAAAGAAAAACTGATGGAAAAAAACAGCAGCAGACTCACAGAACCCGAGAGTTGACTGAAAGTTTCCAAAGGGAAAAGGACTGGGCAGGGAGGTTCTGAAGGGAGGGATAATTTTTGGGAGAAAGAATGGGGGCATTAGGATTAGCATGTATATTGCGTGTTGACAGGAAGGCATGTGGAGTGCTGTACAACACAGAGAAGACTATTAGAGATTATATAGCATCTTACTACTCACTGAAGGACAGCGACTGAAGAGGATTTTCGGGGGGACTTGGTGAAGGAGGAGCATAGTAAACATAAGGTTCTTCACGTAATTGTTGACTAATGATAACAAAAAAATTGTTTTAAGTGCAATAAGGGCACAGCACTGAATCATCAGAATAAAAGGTCAAGTTCTGAGTGCTGCAAACAAAAGACACAGGGTTAAAAGAACGGATGAAAACTCAAAAAACCTACGTGCTTCCTTACAGGAGACTCACTTGAGATCCAAGGACACAGACAATCTACAAGCTGAAGGTGTGGGGACAAGTTCCCTACACGAGTGAAACTGAAAAACAAACAATCCAATAAATGGATTGTGTTTGAGCCCCCAGAGACAGTCAGTAGAAAATAGCCCTATCTGGCCACAGTGAATTCTGTTTGTTCTCAGCAGGTCCCAGCCATAGATTTAGTGGTGCAGCAACGTCCTTCTCATTTCCTCTCACTTCAGCAACTGATTTGCTGTAATAATAAGCATCTTTACCTTTGAAATCGGTGGGTTTTATGATCTTCACGAATGTGAAGTAATAACCACCTAAAGAGGGAAGTTTGGACACTCAAATAAACATGTCACCCCACAATACACTCTTAGCTCCCAACTGCTCCTGTCTAGAAATTGGTGTTCCTTTTTATTTGACACTCCGTCCTATCAGCAGTGATCACGCCGATGTCCTTCAAACATGGTGGTGAGGAAAGCAACAAGTTTACTTTTCTGTCAACAACAGGCCCAGAGGAAGGATACTTGTGGTCTTCAGGGAGCACTTAGTCAATGAATGTGGCTAAATACAGACAGCAAGTGAGAAGGAGATGAAAGAGGACAGTGGGTAGAGACACGGTTTCAAGTCCCTGCACAACCATTTCCTGCTTTTGTAGGTACACGCGGCCGACTCGATCTGCAAGTGTCTCGGTGAACCCAGTGCTCTCCCTAAATATTAGTTACATTGGAGGATTTTGGAAAGCATAATGTAGGAGAGTGACATAGGCTATGTGTTTAACTGTTCTGTACACAAGTACAGATGAGCAGACAAAAAGCTGATAGATTGATTGATAAATAGTTAGACAGACAGATAGGTAGATATAGGTACATAACGATTAACACAAAGCTACTGCTCTAAACCAGGAGAGCAATGGTGAAAGCACATAGCGATTCTACAAACAAAAATAAGAATGAACTCCGGTTTAAAAGTGCAGTAAGCAGCCATAAGAAGAAAACAAATCCTATCATTTGCAATAACGTGGATGGAGCTAGAGTTTATTATGCTCAGCCAAGTAGGCCAGGCGGAGAAATACATGTACCAAATGATTTCACTCATGTGTGGAGTATGATAAGATAGAAAAACTGAAGGAAAAGACAGCAGCAGACTCACAGAAACCGAGAGTGGAATAACAGTTACCAAGGAGAAAGGGACTGGGTAGGGTTTGTGGGAAGGGAGTAATAAATGTGGGGAAGAAGAATGGGGGCATTAGGATTAGCATGCATAATGTGTAGGGTGGGGTTTCATGGGTAGGGCTGTACAACATTGAGAAGACATGTAGTGATTCTACAGCATCTTATAACATGCTGATGGACAGCGACTGTAACTGGGATTTGGGGGGAACATGGTGAAGGGGGTAGACTGGAAAACATAATGTTCTGCATGTGATTTTATATTAATGAGAAAAAAAAAATTTCAAAGTGCAGTAAGAGCACAGCTCTCAAATATCAGAATGAAAGTACAGGCTTTGAGTGCTCCAATCAAAAGACACAGGTTTAGAAGTACTGATGAAAACTCAAGACCACCTACGTGCTCCCTTACTGGAGACTCACTTGAGATCCAAGGAAACAGACAAAGTACAAGCTGAAGGGGCGGGGACAGGTACCCTATACATGTGAAACTGAGAAACAAACAAACAAACGGATTCTGTTTGAGTCCCCAGAGAGAGTCAGTAAAAAATAGCCCTATCTAGCCACCGTGAAAACTTTTTGTTTGGTTTCAGCAGTGCTCAGGCATAGATTTAGTGGTGCAGCAACTTCCTTCTCATTTCCTCTCACCTCAACAAATGAATTGCTGTAATAATATGCATCTGGGCTTTTAAAATCATTGCGTTTTATGATGTTCAGGAATGTAATGAAGTAATAACCACATAAAGAGGGAAGATTGGACCCTCAAATAAACACTTCACTCCACAACACACTCTTTGTTCCCAACTGCTCCTGTCCAGAAATAGGTGTTCCTTTATATTTGTCTCTCCACCTATCAGCAGTGATCACGCCGATGTCCCTCAAACATGGCGGTGTGCAAAGAACCAAGTACACTTTTCTGTCGACAACAGGCCCAGAGGAAGGATACTTGTGGTCTTCAGGGATCACTTTCTCACTGAATGTGGCTAAATAAAGTCACCAAGCGAGCAGGAAGTATAAGAGGACAGAGGACAGAGATACGGTTTCAAGTCCTTTCACCTCCATTTACTGGTTTTGTAAGCACACGTGGCTAACTCTACCTCAAAGTGTATCGGTGAACACAGTGCTCTCCTTCTGGCTTAGTTACCTTGCAAGATTTCTGGAAGCATAATGTAGGGAAGAGACATAGGCTATGTTGTTAACTGTTCTGTACATAAGGATTGTTGGGCAGACAAAGAGATGATTGATTCATAGGTAGATATTTAGACAGACGACAGATGAAAGATAGACAGATAGGTACATAGATTGACAGATGATAGACATCATAGATAGATGATAGGAAGATAGATAGACAGATACATAGATACATACATACATAGATACATAGATGGACAGACAGACCGTTAGATAGAGAGATACAGATACATATCGATTGACACAAAGATATTTTTCATAACCAGGTGTTGAATGGTGAATAACATAGCTAAACTACAAACAAAAAGGAAGAATGAAATCCAGTTTAAAGAGTGCAGTAAGCAGCCTTAAGGAGAAAACAAATACTACCGTTTGCAATGACGTGGATGGAGCTAGACGGTAGTATGTTCAGAGAAATAGGCCAGGCGGAGAAAGACAAGTACCAAGTGATTTCACTCATGTGTGGAGTATAAAAACAAAGAAAAACTGTAGGAAATATACAGCAGCAGACACACAGAACCCGAGAGTTGACTAAAAGTTACCAAAGGGTAAAGGACTGGGCAGGGTGGGTCTGAAGGGATGGATAAGTGTTTGGAGAAAGAATGGGGGCATTAGGATTAGCATGTATAAAGCGTGCGGTTGGGTGTGCATGGGGAGTACTGTACAACACAGAGAAGACTAGTAGAGATCATATAGCATCTTACTACTCACTGATGGTCAATGTAACGGGGTCTGTGGGGGGGACATGGTGAAGGGTTCTACAGCATCCAACTACAGCTGATCGACAGTGACTGAAGAGGTTTTTCAGGGGGACTTGGTGATGGGGGAAGCACAGTAAACATAATGTTCTTCACGTGATTGTAGATTAATTATAAAAAAAATACTTTAAGTGCAATAAGTGCACTGCTCTGAATCATCAGAATAAAAGGTCAGGCACTGAGTGCTGCAAACAAAAGACACAGGGTTAAAAGAACGGATGAAAACTCAAGAAACCTACGTGCTTCCTTACAGGAGACTCACTTGAGATCCAAGGACACAGACAAACTGCAAGCTGAAGGTGTGGTGACAAGTACCCTACACGAGTGGAACTGAAAAACAAACAATCAAACAAACGGATACTGTTTGAGCCCCCAGAGACATTCAGTAGGAAATAGCCCTATCTGGCCACCGTGAATTCTTTTTGTTTGTTTTCAGCGGTTCCCAGCCATAGATTTATTGGTGCAGCAACGTGCTTCTTGTTTTCTCTCACCTCAACAACTGTTTTGCTATAATAATAAGCATCTGGGCCTTTGAAATCTGTGGGTTTTATGATCTTCACGAATGTGAAGTAATAACCACCTAAAGAGGGATGTTTGGACACTCAAATAAACATGTCAGTCCACAATACACTCTTAGCTCCCAACTGCTCCTGTCTAGAAATTGGTGTTCCTTTTTATTTGACCCTCCATCCTATCCGCAGTGATCATGCCGATGTCCTTCAAACATGGTGGTGATCAAAGCAACAAGTTTACTTTTCTGTTGACAACAGGCCCGGAGGAAGGATACTTGTGGTTTTCAGAGAGAACTTAGTCAATGAATGTGGCTAAATACAGAGAGCAATTTAGAAGGAGATGAAAGAGGACAGAAGATAGAGACACGGGTATATCTCCCTGCACAACCATTTACTGGTTTTGTAGTACACGCGGCCGACACGACCTGAAAGTGTCTCGGTGAACCCAGTGCTCTCCCTACAGAATAGTTACCTTGCAGGATTTTTGGAAGCATAATGTAGGAAAGTGATATAGGGTACATGGTTAACTGTTCTGTACTCAAGGACAGATGGGCAGACAAAAAGATGATTGATTGATTGATAAATAGATAGACAGACAGATAGATAGATATAGGTACATATCGATTAACACAAAGCTACTGCTCATAACCAGGAGAGCAATGGAGAAAGCACCTAGCGATAGTACAAACAAAAAAGAAGAATGAAATCCAGTTTAAAAAGTGCAGTAAGCAGCCAAAAGAAGAAAACAAATCCTATCATTTGCAATAACGTGGATGGAGCTAGAGGGTATTATGCTCAGTCAATTAGGCCAGTCGGAGAAATACAAATATGAAATGATTTAACTCAGGTGTGGAGTACGACAACAAAGAAAAACTGAAGGAAAAAACAGCAGCAGACACACAGTACCCGAGAGAGGACTAACCGTTATCAAAGAGAAATGGACTTGGTAGGGTTTGTGGGAAGGGAGTGATAAGGGCAGGGAAAAAGAATGGGGGCATTAGGATTTGAATGAACAATGTGTAGGGTGTAGTGTCATGGGGAGGGCTATACAACACAGAGAAGAGAAGTGGTGATTCTACAGCATCTTACTACATGCTGACGGTCAGCGACTGTAACTGGGATTTGTCAAGGACTTGGTAAAGGAGGTAGACTAGTAAACATATTGTTCTGCATGTAATTGTATATTAATGAGAACAAAAAAAATTTCAAAGTGCAGTAAGAGCGTACATAGCTCTCAAATATCAGAATAAAAGTACAGGCTTTGACTGCTCCAATCAAAAGACACAGGGTTAGAAGTACTGATGAAAACTCAAGATCACCTATGTGCTCCCTTACTGGAGTCTCACTTGAGATCCAAGGACACAGACAAACTACAAGCTGAAGGGGCGCGGACAGGTACCCTATACAAGTGAATCTGAGAAACAAAGAAACAAATGGATTCTGTTTGAGTCCCCAGAGGCAGTCACTAGAAAATAGTCCTACCTAGCCACCGTGAATTCTTTTTGTTTGGTTCCAGCAGTGCCCAGGTATAGATTTAGTGGTACTGCAATGTCCTTCTCATTTTTTCTCACATCAACAAATGAATTGCTGTAATAATATGCATCTGGACTTTTGAAATCACTGGGTTTTATGATGTTCACAATTGTAAAGAAGTAATCACCACATAAAGAGGGAAGTTTGAACACTGAACCAAACACGTCTCTCCACAACAAACAATTTGCTCCCAAATGCTCCTGTCTAGAAATAGGTGTTCCTTTTTATTTGTCCCTCCTCCTATCAGTGGTGAACACGCCTATGTCCCTAAAACATGGTGGTGAGTAAAGCACCAAGTATACTTTTATGTCTACAACAGGCAGAGAGGAAGTATACTTGGGGTCTTCAGAGAGCACTTAGGCAATGAATGTAGCTAAATACTGTTAGCAAGCGAGAAGGAGGTATAAGAGGACAGAGGACAGAGATACGGTTTCAAGTCCCTGCACCACCATTTACTGGTTTTGTAAGCACACGCGGCTGACTCGATCTGCAACTGTCTCAGTGAGCCCAGTGCTCTCCCTGCGGCCTAGTGACCTTGCAATGTATTTGGAAGCATAATGTAGCGAAGTGACATAGGTGATGTTGTTAACTGTTCTGTACATAAGGATAGATGGGCGGACAGAAAGATGATTTATTCATAGATAGACAGATAGAGAGATGACAGATGAGAGATAGACAGATGATACACATGATAGATGATAGGAAGCTAGATAGATGGATAGATATATAGAGAGAAGGACAGAGAGACAGAAGGATATATAGAAAGATAGATAGATATACAGACAGACAGAGCAATAAATAGATACAGATACATGTCGATTGACACAAAGCTGTTGCTCATAACCAGGAGATGAATGGTGAGAGCACATAGCTAAACTACAAACAAAAAGGAAGAATGAAACCCTGTTTACAAAGTGCATTAAGCAGCCATAAGAAGAAAACAAATCCTACCATTTGCAATGACGTGGATGGAGCTAGACGGTAGTATGTTCACAGAAATAGGTCAGGCGGAGAAAGACAAGTATCAAATGATTTCACTCATGTGTGCAGTATAACAACAAAGAAAAACTGATGGAAAAAAACAGCAGCAGACTCA
Organism: Manis pentadactyla; assembly: GCF_030020395.1. Classification (NCBI taxonomy): domain Eukaryota; kingdom Metazoa; phylum Chordata; class Mammalia; order Pholidota; family Manidae; genus Manis; species Manis pentadactyla. The sequence continues at coordinate 89,991 of NW_026644633.1, forward strand.
CAGAACCCGAGAGTTGACTGAAAGTTGCCAAAGGGAAAAGGACTGGGCAGGGAGGTTCTGAAGGGAGGGATAAGTTTGGGGAGAAAGAATGGGGGCATTAGGATTAGCATGTATATTGCGTGTTGACAGGAAGGCATGTGGAGTGCTGTACAACACAGAGAAGACTATTAGAGATTATATAGCATCTTACTACTCACTGAAGGACAGCGACTGAAGAGGATTTTCGGGGGGACTTGGTGAAGGGGGAGCATAGTAAACATAAGGTTCTTCACGTAATTGTAGACTAATGATAACAAAAAAATTGTTTTAAGTGCAATAAGGGCACAGCACTGAATCATCAGAATAAAAGGTCAAGTTCTGAGTGCGGCAAACAAAAGACACAGGGTTAAAAGAACGGATGAAAACTCAAAAAACCTACGTGCTTCCTTACAGGAGACTCACTTGAGATCCAAGGACACAGACAATCTACAAGCTGAAGGTGTGGGGACAAGTTCCCTACACGAGTGAAACTGAAAAACAAACAATCCAATAAATGGATTGTGTTTGAGCCCCCAGAGACAGTCAGTAGAAAATAGCCCTATCTGGCCACAGTGAATTCTTTTTGTTTGTTCTCAGCAGGGCCCAGCCATAGATTTAGTGGTGCAGCAACGTCCTTCTCATTTCCTCTCACTTCAGCAACTGATTTGCTGTAATAATAAGCATCTTTACCTTTGAAATCGGTGGGTTTTATGATCTTCACGAATGTGAAGTAATAACCACCTAAAGAGGGAAGTTTGGACACTCAAATAAACATGTCACCCCACAATACACTCTTAGCTCCCAACTGCTCCTGTCTAGAAATTGGTGGTCCTTTTTATTTGACCCTCCGTCCTATCAGCATTGATCACGCCGATGTCCTTCAAACATGGTGGTGAGGAAAGCAACAAGTTTACTTTTCTGTCAACAACAGGCCCAGAGGAAGGATACTTGTGGTCTTCAGGGAGCACTTAGTCAATGAATGTGGCTAAATACAGACAGCAAGTGAGAAGGAGATGAAAGAGGACAGTGGGTAGAGACACGGTTTCAAGTCCCTGCACAACCAATACCTGCTTTTGTAGGTACACGCGGCCGACTCGATCTGCAAGTGTCTCGGTGAACCCAGTGCTCTCCCTAAATATTAGTTACATTGCAGGATTTTGGGAAGCATAATGTAGGAGAGTGACATAGGCTATGTGTTTCACTGTTCTGTACACAAGTACAGATGAGCAGACAAAAAGCTGATAGATAGATTGACTGATAAATAGTTAAACAGACAGATAGGTAGATATAGGTACATAACGATTAACACAAAGCTACTGCTCTAAACCAGGAGAGCAATGGTGATAGCACATAGCGATACTACAAACAAAAATAAGAATGAACTCCAGTTTAAAAAGTGCAGTAAGCAGCCATAAGAAGAAAACAAATCCTATCATTTGCAATAACGTGGATGGAGCTAGAGGGTATTATGCTCAGCCAAGTAGGGCAGGCGGAGAAATACATGTACCAAATGATTTCACTCATGTGTGGAGTATGATAAGATAGAAAAACTGAAGGAAAAGACAGCAGCAGACTCACAGAAACCGAGAGTGGACTAACAGTTACCAAGGAGAAAGGGACTGGGTAGGGTTTGTGGGAAGGGAGTAATAAAGGTGGGGAAGAAGAATGGGGGCATTAGGATTAGCATGCATAATGTGTAGGGTGGGGGTTCATGGGTAGGGCTGTACAACATTGAGAAGACATGTAGTGATTCTACAGCATCTTATAACATGCTGATGGACAGCGACTGTAACTGGGATTTGGGGGGAACATGGTGAAGGTGGTAGACTGGAAAACATAATGTTCTGCATGTGATTTTATATTAATGAGAACAAGAAAATTTCAAAGTGCAGTAAGAGCACAGCTCTCAAATATCAGAATGTAAGTACAGGCTTTGAGTGCTCCAATCAAAAGACACAGGTTTAGAAGTACTGATGAAAACTCAAGACCACCTACGTGCTCCCTTACTGGAGACTCACTTGAGATCCAAGGAAACAGACAAAGTACAAGCTGAAGGGGCGGGGACAGGTACCCTATACATGTGAAACTGAGAAACAAACAAACAAACGGATTCTGTTTGAGTCCCCAGAGAGAGTCAGTAAAAAATAGCCCTATCTAGCCACCGTGAAAACTTTTTGTTTGGTTTCAGCAGTGCTCAGGCATAGATTCAGTGGTGCAGCAACTTCCTTCTCATTTCCTCTCACCTCAACAAATGAATTGCTGTAATAATATGCATCTGGGCTTTTAAAATCATTGCGTTTTATGATGTTCAGGAATGTAATGAAGTAATAACCACATAAAGAGGGAAGATTGGACCCTCAAATAAACACTTCACTCCACAACACACTCTTTGTTCCCAACTGCTAATGTCCAGAAATAGGTCTTCCTTTATATTTGTCCCTCCACCTATCAGCAGTGATCACGCCGATGTCCCTCAAACATGGCGGTGTGCAAAGAACCAAGTACACTTTTCTGCCGACAACAGGCCCAGAGGAAGGATACTTGTGGTCTTCAGGGATCACTTTCTCACTGAATGTGGCTAAATAAAGTCACCAAGCGAGCAGGAAGTATAAGAGGACAGAGGACAGAGATACGGTTTCAAGTCCTTTCACCTCCATTTACTGGTTTTGTAAGCACACGTGGCTAACTCTACCTCAAAGTGTATCGGTGAACACAGTGCTCTCCTTCTGGCTTAGTTACCTTGCAAGATTTCTGGAAGCATAATGTAGGGAAGAGACATAGGCTATGTTGTTAACTGTTCTGTACATAAGGATTGTTGGGCAGACAAAGAGATGATTGATTCATAGGTAGATATTTAGACAGACGACAGATGAAAGATAGACAGATAGGTACATAGATTGACAGATGATAGACATCATAGATAGATGATAGGAAGATAGATAGACAGATACATAGATACATACATACATAGATACATAGATGGACAGACAGACCGTTAGATAGAGAGATACAGATACATATCGATTGACACAAAGATATTTTTCATAACCAGGTGTTGAATGGTGAATAACATAGCTAAACTACAAACAAAAAGGAAGAATGAAATCCAGTTTAAAGAGTGCAGTAAGCAGCCTTAAGGAGAAAACAAATACTACCGTTTGCAATGACGTGGATGGAGCTAGACGGTAGTATGTTCAGAGAAATAGGCCAGGCGGAGAAAGACAAGTACCAAGTGATTTCACTCATGTGTGGAGTATAAAAACAAAGAAAAACTGTAGGAAATATACAGCAGCAGACACACAGAACCCGAGAGTTGACGAAAAGTTACCAAAGGGTAAAGGACTGGGCAGGGTGGGTCTGAAGGGATGGATAAGTGTTTGGAGAAAGAATGGGGGCATTAGGATTAGCATGTATAAAGCGTGCGGTTGGGTGTGCATGGGGAGTACTGTACAACACAGAGAAGACTAGTAGAGATCATATAGCTTCTTACTACTCACTGATGGTCAATGTAACGGGGTCTGTGGGGGGGACATGGTGAAGGGTTCTACAGCATCCAACTACAGCTGATCGACAGTGACTGAAGAGGTTTTTCGGGGGGACTTGGTGATGGGGGAAGCACAGTAAACATAATGTTCTTCACGTGATTGTAGATTAATTATAAAAAAAATACTTTAAGTGCAATAAGTGCACTGCTCTGAATCATCAGAATAAAAGGTCAGGCACTGAGTGCTGCAAACAAAAGACACAGGGTTAAAAGAACGGATGAAAACTCAAGAAACCTACGTGCTTCCTTACAGGAGACTCACTTGAGATCCAAGGACACAGACAAACTGCAAGCTGAAGGTGTGGTGACAAGTACCCTACACGAGTGGAACTGAAAAACAAACAATCAAACAAACGGATACTGTTTGAGCCCCCAGAGACATTCAGTAGGAAATAGCCCTATCTGGCCACCGTGAATTCTTTTTGTTTGTTTTCAGCGGTTCCCAGCCATAGATTTATTGGTGCAGCAACGTTCTTCTTGTTTTCTCTCACCTCAACAACTGTTTTGCTATAATAATAAGCATCTGGGCCTTTGAAATCTGTGGGTTTTATGATCTTCACGAATGTGAAGTAATAACCACCTAAAGAGGGATGTTTGGACACTCAAATAAACATGTCACTCCACAATACACTCTTAGCTCCCAACTGCTCCTGTCTAGAAATTGGTGTTTCTTTTTATTTGACCCTCCGTGCTATCCGCAGTGATCATGCCGATGTCCTTCAAACATGGTGGTGATCAAAGCAACAAGTTTACTTTTCTGTTGACAGCAGGCCCGGAGGAAGGATACTTGTGGTTTTCAGAGAGAACTTAGTCAATGAATGTGGCTAAATACAGAGAGCAATTTAGAAGGAGATGAAAGAGGACAGAAGATAGAGACACGGGTATATCTCCCTGCACAACCATTTACTGGTTTTGTAGTACACACGGCCGACACGACCTGAAAGTGTCTCGGTGAACCCAGTGCTCTCCCTACAGAATAGTTACCTTGCAGGATTTTTGGAAGCATAATGTAGGAAAGTGATATAGGGTACATGGTTAACTGTTCTGTACTCAAGGACAGATGGGCAGACAAAAAGATGATTGATTGATTGATAAATAGATAGACAGACAGATAGATAGATATAGGTACATATCGATTGACATAAAGCTACTGCTCATAACCAGGAGAGCAATGGAGAAAGCACCTAGCGATAGTACAAACAAAAAAGAAGAATGAAATCCAGTTTAAAAAGTGCAGTAAGCAGCCAAAAGAAGAAAACAAATCCTACCATTTGCAATAACGTGGATGGAGCTAGAGGGTATTATGCTCAGTCAATTAGGCCAGTCGGAGAAATACAAGTACGAAATGATTTAACTCAGGTGTGGAGTACGACAACAAAGAAAAACTGAAGGAAAAAACAGCAGCAGACACACAGTACCCGAGAGAGGACTAACCGTTATCAAAGAGAAATGGACTTGGTAGGGTTTGTGGGAAGGGGGTGATAAGGGCAGGGAAAAAGAATGGGGGCATTAGGATTTGAATGAACAATGTGTAGGGTGTAGTGTCATGGGGAGGGCTATACAACACAGAGAAGAGAAGTGGTGATTCTACAGCATCTTACTACATGCTGACGGTCAGCGACTGTAACTGGGATTTGTCAAGGACTTTTTAAAGGAGGTAGACTAGTAAACATATTGTTCTGCATGTAATTGTATATTAATGAGAACAAAAAAAATTTCAAAGTGCAGTAAGAGCGTACATAGCTCTCAAATATCAGAATAAAAGTACAGGCTTTGACTGCTCCAATCAAAAGACACAGGGTTAGAAGTACTGATGAAAACTCAAGATCACCTATGTGCTCCCTTACTGGAGTCTCACTTGAGATCCAAGGACACAGACAAACTACAAGCTGAAGGGGCGCGGACAGGTACCCTATACAAGTGAATCTGAGAAACAAAGAAACAAATGGATTCTGTTTGAGTCCCCAGAGGCAGTCACTAGAAAATAGTCCTACCTAGCCACCGTGAATTCTTTTTGTTTGGTTCCAGCAGTGCCCAGGTATAGATTTAGTGGTACTGCAATGTCCTTCTCATTTTTTCTCACATCAACAAATGAATTGCTGTAATAATATGCATCTGGACTTTTGAAATCACTGGGTTTTATGATGTTCACAATTGTAAAGAAGTAATCACCACATAAAGAGGGAAGTTTGAACACTGAACCAAACACGTCTCTCCACAACAAACAATTTGCTCCCAAATGCTCCTGTCTAGAAATAGGTGTTCCTTTTTATTTGTCCCTCCTCCTATCAGTGGTGAACACGCCTATGTCCCTAAAACATGGTGGTGAGTAAAGCACCAAGTATACTTTTATGTCTACAACAGGCAGAGAGGAAGTATACTTGGGGTCTTCAGAGAGCACTTAGGCAATGAATGTAGCTAAATACTGTTAGCAAGCGAGAAGGAGGTATAAGAGGACAGAGGACAGAGATACGGTTTCAAGTCCCTGCACCACCATTTACTGGTTTTGTAAGCACACGCGGCTGACTCGATCTGCAACTGTCTCAGTGAGCCCAGTGCTCTCCCTGCGGCCTAGTGACCTTGCAATGTATTTGGAAGCATAATGTAGCGAAGTGACATAGGTGATGTTGTTAACTGTTCTGTACATAAGGATAGATGGGCGGACAGAAAGATGATTTATTCATAGATAGACAGATAGAGAGATGACAGATGAGAGATAGACAGATGATACACATGATAGATGATAGGAAGCTAGATAGATGGATAGATATATAGAGAGAAGGACAGAGAGACAGAAGGATATATAGAAAGATAGATAGATATACAGACAGACAGAGCAATAAATAGATACAGATACATGTCGATTGACACAAAGCTGTTGCTCATAACCAGGAGATGAATGGTGAGAGCACATAGCTAAACTACAAACAAAAAGGAAGAATGAAACCCTGTTTACAAAGTGCATTAAGCAGCCATAAGAAGAAAACAAATCCTACCATTTGCAATGACGTGGATGGAGCTAGACGGTTGTATGTTCACAGAAATAGGTCAGGCGGAGAAAGACAAGTATCAAATGATTTCACTCATGTGTGCAGTATAACAACAAAGAAAAACTGATGGAAAAAAACAGCAGCAGACTCACAGAACCCGAGAGTTGACTGAAAGTTGCCAAAGGGAAAAGGACTGGGCAGGGAGGTTCTGAAGGGAGGGATAAGTTTTGGGAGAAAGAATGGGGGCATTAGGATTAGCATGTATATTGCGTGTTGACAGGAAGGCATGTGGAGTGCTGTACAACACAGAGAAGACTATTAGAGATTATATAGCATCTTACTACTCACTGAAGGGCAGCGACTGAAGAGGATTTTCGGGGGGACTTGGTGAAGGGGGAGCATAGTAAACATAAGGTTCTTCACGTAATTGTAGACTAATGATAACAAAAAAATTGTTTTAAGTGCAATAAGGGCACAGCACTGAATCATCAGAATAAAAGGTCAAGTTCTGAGTGCGGCAAACAAAAGACACAGGGTTAAAAGAACGGATGAAAACTCAAAAAACCTACGTGCTTCCTTACAGGAGACTCACTTGAGATCCAAGGACACAGACAATCTACAAGCTGAAGGTGTGGGGACAAGTTCCCTACACGAGTGAAACTGAAAAACAAACAATCCAATAAATGGATTGTGTTTGAGCCCCAGAGACAGTCAGTAGAAAATAGCCCTATCTGGCCACCGTGAATTCTTTTTGTTTGTTTTCAGCGGTTCCCAGCCATAGATTTAGTGGTGCAGCAACGTTCTTCTTGTTTTCTCTCACCTCAACAACTGTTTTGCTATAATAATAAGCATCTGGGCCTTTGAAATCTGTGGGTTTTATGATCTTCACGAATGTGAAGTAATAACCACCTAAAGAGGGATGTTTGGACACTCAAATAAACATGTCACTCCACAATACACTCTTAGCTCCCAACTGCTCCTGTCTAGAAATTGGTGTTCCTTTTTATTTGACCCTCCATCCTATCCGCAGTGATCATGCCGATGTCCTTCAAACATGGTGGTGATCAAAGCAACAAGTTTACTTTTCTGTTGACAACAGGCCCGGAGGAAGGATACTTGTGGTTTTCAGAGAGAACTTAGTCAATGAATGTGGCTAAATACAGAGAGCAATTTAGAAGGAGATGAAAGAGGACAGAAGATAGAGACACGGGTATATCTCCCTGCACAACCATTTACTGGTTTTGTAGTACACGCGGCCGACACGACCTGAAAGTGTCTCGGTGAACCCAGCGCTCTCCCTACAGAATAGTTACCATGCAGGATTTTTGGAAGCATAATGTAGGAAAGTGATATAGGGTACAAGGTTAACTGTTCTGTACTGAAGGACAGATGGGCAGACAAAAAGATGATTGATTGATTGATAAATAGATAGACAGACAGATAGATAGATATAGGTACATATCGATTAACACAAAGCTACTGCTCATAACCAGGAGAGCAATGGAGAAAGCACCTAGCGATAGTACAAACAAAAAAGAAGAATGAAATCCAGTTTAAAAAGTGCAGTAAGCAGCCAAAAGAAGAAAACAAATCCTATCATTTGCAATAACGTGGATGGAGCTAGAGGGTATTATGCTCAGTCAATTAGGCCAGTCGGAGAAATACAAGTACGAAATGATTTAACTCAGGTGTGGAGTACGACAACAAAGAAAAACTGAAGGAAAAAACAGCAGCAGACACACAGTACCCGAGAGAGGACTAACCGTTATTAAAGAGAAATGGACTTGGTAGGGTTTGTGGGAAGGGAGTGATAAGGGCAGGGAAAAAGAATGGGGGCATTAGGATTTGAATGAACAATGTGTAGGGTGTAGTGTCATGGGGAGGGCTATACAACACAGAGAAGAGAAGTGGTGATTCTACAGCATCTTACTACATGCTGACGGTCAGCGACTGTAACTGGGATTTGTCAAGGACTTGGTAAAGGAGGTAGACTAGTAAACATATTGTTCTGCATGTAATTGTATATTAATGAGAACAAAAAAATTTCAAAGTGCAGTAAGAGCGTACATAGCTCTCAAATATCAGAATAAAAGTACAGGCTTTGACTGCTCCAATCAAAAGACACAGGGTTAGAAGTACTGATGAAAACTCAAGATCACCTATGTGCTCCCTTACTGGAGTCTCACTTGAGATCCAAGGACACAGACAAACTACAAGCTGAAGGGGCGCGGACAGGTACCCTATACAAGTGAATCTGAGAAACAAAGAAACAAATGGATTCTGTTTGAGTCCCCAGAGGCAGTCACTAGAAAATAGTCCTACCTAGCCACCGTGAATTCTTTTTGTTTGGTTCCAGCAGTGCCCAGGTATAGATTTAGTGGTACTGCAATGTCCTTCTCATTTTTTCTCACATCAACAAATGAATTGCTGTAATAATATGCATCTGGACTTTTGAAATCACTGGGTTTTATGATGTTCACAATTGTAAAGAAGTAATCACCACATAAAGAGGGAAGTTTGAACACTGAACCAAACACGTCTCTCCACAACAAACAATTTGCTCCCAAATGCTCCTGTCTAGAAATAGGTGTTCCTTTTTATTTGTCCCTCCTCCTATCAGTGGTGAACACGCCTATGTCCCTAAAACATGGTGGTGAGTAAAGCACCAAGTATACTTTTATGTCTACAACAGGCAGAGAGGAAGTATACTTGGGGTCTTCAGAGAGCACTTAGGCAATGAATGTAGCTAAATACTGTTAGCAAGCGAGAAGGAGGTATAAGAGGACAGAGGACAGAGATACGGTTTCAAGTCCCTGCACCACCATTTACTGGTTTTGTAAGCACACGCGGCTGACTCGATCTGCAACTGTCTCAGTGAGCCCAGTGCTCTCCCTGCGGCCTAGTGACCTTGCAATGTATTTGGAAGCATAATGTAGCGAAGTGACATAGGTGATGTTGTTAACTGTTCTGTACATAAGGATAGATGGGCGGACAGAAAGATGATTTATTCATAGATAGACAGATAGAGAGATGACAGATGAGAGATAGACAGATGATACACATGATAGATGATAGGAAGCTAGATAGATGGATAGATATATAGAGAGAAGGACAGAGAGACAGAAGGATATATAGAAAGATAGATAGATATACAGACAGACAGAGCAATAAATAGATACAGATACATGTCGATTGACACAAAGCTGTTGCTCATAACCAGGAGATGAATGGTGAGAGCACATAGCTAAACTACAAACAAAAAGGAAGAATGAAACCCTGTTTACAAAGTGCATTAAGCAGCCATAAGAAGAAAACAAATCCTACCATTTGCAATGACGTGGATGGAGCTAGACGGTAGTATGTTCACAGAAATAGGTCAGTCGGAGAAAGACAAGTATCAAATGATTTCACTCATGTGTGCAGTATAACAACAAAGAAAAACTGATGGAAAAAAACAGCAGCAGACTCACAGAACCCGAGAGTTGACTGAAAGTTGCCAAAGGGAAAAGGACTGGGCAGGGAGGTTCTGAAGGGAGGGATAAGTTTGGGGAGAAAGAATGGGGGCATTAGGATTAGCATGTATATTTCGTGTTGACAGGAAGGCATGTGGAGTGCTGTACAACACAGAGAAGACTATTAGAGATTATATAGCATCTTACTACTCACTGAAGGACAGCGACTGAAGAGGATTTTCGGGGGGACTTGGTGAAGGGGGAGCATAGTAAACATAAGGTTCTTCACGTAATTGTAGACTAATGATAACAAAAAAATTGTTTTAAGTGCAATAAGGGCACAGCACTGAATCATCAGAATAAAAGGTCAAGTTCTGAGTGCGGCAAACAAAAGACACAGGGTTAAAAGAACGGATGAAAACTCAAAAAACCTACGTGCTTCCTTACAGGAGACTCACTTGAGATCCAAGGACACAGACAATCTACAAGCTGAAGGTGTGGGGACAAGTTCCCTACACGAGTGAAACTGAAAAACAAACAATCCAATAAATGGATTGTGTTTGAGCCCCCAGAGACAGTCAGTAGAAAATAGCCCTATCTGGCCACAGTGAATTCTTTTTGTTTGTTCTCAGCAGGGCCCAGCCATAGATTTAGTGGTGCAGCAACGTCCTTCTCATTTCCTCTCACTTCAGCAACTGATTTGCTGTAATAATAAGCATCTTTACCTTTGAAATCGGTGGGTTTTATGATCTTCACGAATGTGAAGTAATAACCACCTAAAGAGGGAAGTTTGGACACTCAAATAAACATGTCACCCCACAATACACTCTTAGCTCCCAACTGCTCCTGTCTAGAAATTGGTGGTCCTTTTTATTTGACCCTCCGTCCTATCAGCATTGATCACGCCGATGTCCTTCAAACATGGTGGTGAGGAAAGCAACAAGTTTACTTTTCTGTCAACAACAGGCCCAGAGGAAGGATACTTGTGGTCTTCAGGGAGCACTTAGTCAATGAATGTGGCTAAATACAGACAGCAAGTGAGAAGGAGATGAAAGAGGACAGTGGGTAGAGACACGGTTTCAAGTCCCTGCACATCCAATTCCTGCTTTTGTAGGTACACGCGGCCGACTCGATCTGCAAGTGTCTCGGTGAACCCAGTGCTCTCCCTAAATATTAGTTACATTGCAGGATTTTGGGAAGCATAATGTAGGAGAGTGACATAGGCTATGTGTTTAACTGTTCTGTACACAAGTACAGATGAGCAGACAAAAAGCTGATAGATAGATTGATTGATAAATAGTTAGACAGACAGATAGGTAGATATAGGTACATAACGATTAACACAAAGCTACTGCTCTGAACCAGGAGAGCAATGGTGAAAGCACATAGCGATACTACAAGCAAAAAGAAGAATGAAATCCAGTTTAAAAAGTGCAGTAAGCAGGCATAAGAAGAAAACAAATCCTATCATTTGCAATAACGTGGATGGAGCTAGAGGGTATTATGCTCAGCCAAGTAGGCCAGGCGGAGAAATACATGTACCAAATGATTTCACTCATGTGTGGAGTATGATAAGATAGAAAAACTGAAGGAAAAGACAGCAGCAGACTCACAGAAACCGAGAGTGGACTAACAGTTACCAAGGAGAAAGGGACTGGGTAGGGTTTGTGGGAAGGGAGTAATAAAGGTGGGGAAGAAGAATGGGGGCATTAGGATTAGCATGCATAATGTGTAGGGTGGGGGTTCATGGGTAGGGCTGTACAACATTGAGAAGACATGTAGTGATTCTACAGCATCTTATAACATGCTGATGGACAGCGACTGTAACTGGGATTTGGGGGGAACATGGTGAAGGTGGTAGACTGGAAAACATAATGTTCTGCATGTGATTTTATATTAATGAGAACAAAAAAATTTCAAAGTGCAGTAAGAGCACAGCTCTCAATTATCAGAATGTAAGTACAGGCTTTGAGTGCTCCAATCAAAAGACACAGGTTTAGAAGTACTGATGAAAACTCAAGACCACCTACGTGCTCCCTTACTGGAGACTCACTTGAGATCCAAGGAAACAGACAAAGTACAAGCTGAAGGGGCGGGGACAGGTACCCTATACATGTGAAACTGAGAAACAAACAAACAAACGGATTCTGTTTGAGTCCCCAGAGAGAGTCAGTAAAAAATAGCCCTATCTAGCCACCGTGAAAACTTTTTGTTTGGTTTCAGCAGTGCTCAGGCATAGATTCAGTGGTGCAGCAACTTCCTTCTCATTTCCTCTCACCTCAACAAATGAATTGCTGTAATAATATGCATCTGGGCTTTTAAAATCATTGCGTTTTATGATGTTCAGGAATGTAATGATGTAATAACCACATAAAGAGGGAAGATTGGACCCTCAAATAAACACTTCACTCCACAACACACACTTTGTTCCCAACTGCTCCTGTCCAGAAATAGGTGTTCCTTTATATTTGTCCCTCCACCTATCAGCAGTGATCACGCCGATGTCCCTCAAACATGGCGGTGTGCAAAGAACCAAGTACACTTTTCTGTCGACAACAGGCCCAGAGGAAGGATACTTGTGGTCTTCAGGGATCACTTTCTCACTGAATGTGGCTAAATAAAGTCACCAAGCGAGCAGGAAGTATAAGAGGACAGAGGACAGAGATACGGTTTCAAGTCCTTTCACCTCCATTTACTGGTTTTGTAAGCACACGTGGCCAACTCTACCTCAAAGTGTATCGGTGAACACAGTGCTCTCCTTATGGCTTAGTTACCTTGCAAGATTTCTGGAAGCATAATGTAGGGAAGAGACATAGGCTATGTTGTTAACTGTTCTGTACATAAGGATTGTTGGGCAGACAAAGAGATGATTGATTCATAGGTAGATATTTAGACAGACGACAGATGAAAGATAGACAGATAGGTACATAGATTGACAGATGATAGACATCATAGATAGATGATAGGAAGATAGATAGACAGATACATAGATACATACATACATAGATACATAGATGGACAGACAGACCGTTAGATAGAGAGATACAGATACATATCGATTGACACAAAGATATTTTTCATAACCAGGTGTTGAATGGTGAATAACATAGCTAAACTACAAACAAAAAGGAAGAATGAAATCCAGTTTAAAGAGTGCAGTAAGCAGCCTTAAGGAGAAAACAAATACTACCGTTTGCAATGACGTGGATGGAGCTAGACGGTAGTATGTTCAGAGAAATAGGCCAGGCGGAGAAAGACAAGTACCAAGTGATTTCACTCATGTGTGGTGTACAAAAACAAAGAAAAACTGTAGGAAAAATACAGCAGCAGACTCACAGAACCCGAGAGTTGACTAAAAGTTACCAAAGGGAAAAGGACTGATCAGGGTGGGTCTGAAGGGATGGATAAGTGTTTGGAGAAAGAATGGGGGCATTAGGATTAGCATGTATAAAGCGTACGGTTGGGTGTGCATGGGGAGTACTGTACAACACAGAGAAGACTAGTAGAGATCATATAGCATCTTACTACTCACTGATGGTCAGTGACTGTAACGGGGTCTGTGGGGGGGGACATGGTGAAGGGTTCTACAGCATCCAACTACAGCTGATCGACAGTGACTGAAGAGGTTTTTCGGGGGGACTTGGTGATGGGGGAAGCACAGTAAACATAATGTTCTTCACGTGATTGTAGATTAATTATAAAAAAAATACTTTAAGTGCAATAAGTGCACTGCTCTGAATCATCAGAATAAAAGGTCAGGCACTGAGTGCTGCAAACAAAAGACACAGGGTTAAAAGAACGGATGAAAACTCAAGAAACCTACGTGCTTCCTTACAGGAGACTCACTTGAGATCCAAGGACACAGACAAACTGCAAGCTGAAGGTGTGGTGACAAGTACCCTACACGAGTGGAACTGAAAAACAAACAATCAAACAAACGGATACTGTTTGAGCCCCCAGAGACATTCAGTAGGAAATAGCCCTATCTGGCCACCGTGAATTCTTTTTGTTTGTTTTCAGCGGTTCCCAGCCATAGATTTATTGGTGCAGCAACGTTCTTCTTGTTTTCTCTCACCTCAACAACTGTTTTGCTATAATAATAAGCATCTGGGCCTTTGAAATCTGTGGGTTTTATGATCTTCACGAATGTGAAGTAATAACCACCTAAAGAGGGATGTTTGGACACTCAAATAAACATGTCACTCCACAATACACTCTTAGCTCCCAACTGCTCCTGTCTAGAAATTGGTGTTTCTTTTTATTTGACCCTCCGTGCTATCCGCAGTGATCATGCCGATGTCCTTCAAACATGGTGGTGAACAAAGCAACAAGTTTACTTTTCTGTTGACAACAGGCCCAGAGGAAGGATACTTGTGGATTTCAGAGAGAACTTAGTCAATGAATGTGGCTAAATACAGAGAGCAATTTAGGAGATGAAAGAGGACAGAAGATAGAGACACGGGTATATCTCCCTGCACAACCACTTACTGGTTTTGTAGTACACGCGGCCGACACGACCTGAAAGTGTCTCGGTGAACCCAGTGCTCTCCCTACAGAATAGTTACCTTGCAGGATTTTTGGAAGCATAATGTAGGAAAGTGATATAGGGTACATGGTTAACTGTTCTGTACTCAAGGACAGATGGGCAGACAAAAAGATGATTGATTGATTGATAAATAGATAGACAGACAGATAGATAGATATAGGTACATATCGATTAACACAAAGCTACTGCTCATAACCAGGAGAGCAATGGAGAAAGCACCTAGCGATAGTACAAACAAAAAAGAAGAATGAAATCCAGTTTAAAAAGTGCAGTAAGCAGCCAAAAGAAGAAAACAAATCCTATCATTTGCAATAACGTGGATGGAGCTAGAGGGTATTATGCTCAGTCAATTAGGCCAGTCGGAGAAATACAAGTACGAAATGATTTAACTCAGGTGTGGAGTACGACAACAAAGAAAAACTGAAGGAAAAAACAGCAGCAGACACACAGTACCCGAGAGAGGACTAACCATTATCAAAGAGAAATGGACTTGGTAGGGTTTGTGGGAAGGGAGTGATAAGGGCAGGGAAAAAGAATGGGGGCATTAGGATTTGAATGAACAATGTGTAGGGTGTAGTGTCATGGGGAGGGCTATACAACACAGAGAAGAGAAGTGGTGATTCTACAGCATCTTACTACACGCTGACGGACAGCGACTGTAACTGGGATTTGTCAAGGACTTGGTAAAGGAGGTAGACTAGTAAACATATTGTTCTGCATGTAATTGTATATTAATGAGAACAAAAAAATTTCAAAGTGCAGTAAGAGCATAGCTCTCAAATATCAGAATAAAAGTACAGGCTTTGACTGCTCCAATCAAAAGACACAGGGTTAGAAGTACTGATGAAAACTCAAGATCACCTATGTGCTCCCTTACTGGAGTCTCACTTGAGATCCAAGGACACAGACAAACTACAAGCTGAAGGGGCGCGGACAGGTACCCTATACAAGTGAATCTGAGAAACAAAGAAACAAATGGATTCTGTTTGAGTCCCCAGAGGCAGTCACTAGAAAATAGTCCTACCTAGCCACCGTGAATTCTTTTTGTTTGGTTCCAGCAGTGCCCAGGTATAGATTTAGTGGTACTGCAATGTCCTTCTCATTTTTTCTCACATCAACAAATGAATTGCTGTAATAATATGCATCTGGACTTTTGAAATCACTGGGTTTTATGATGTTCACAATTGTAAAGAAGTAATCACCACATAAAGAGGGAAGTTTGAACACTGAACCAAACACGTCTCTCCACAACAAACAATTTGCTCCCAAATGCTCCTGTCTAGAAATAGGTGTTCCTTTTTATTTGTCCCTCCTCCTATAAGTGGTGAACACGCCTATGTCCCTAAAACATGGTGGTGAGTAAAGCACCAAGTATACTTTTATGTCTACAACAGGCAGAGAGGAAGTATACTTGGGGTCTTCAGAGAGCACTTAGGCAATGAATGTAGCTAAATACTGTTAGCAAGCGAGAAGGAGGTATAAGAGGACAGAGGACAGAGATACGGTTTCAAGTCCCTGCACCACCATTTACTGGTTTTGTAAGCACACGCGGCTGACTCGATCTGCAACTGTCTCAGTGAGCCCAGTGCTCTCCCTGCGGCCTAGTGAACTTGCTATGTATTTGGAAGCATAATGTAGCGAAGTGACATAGGTGATGTTGTTAAATGTTCTGTACATAAGGATAGATGGGCGGACAGAAAGATGATTTATTCATAGATAGACAGATAGATAGATGACAGATGAGAGATAGACAGTTGATACACATGATAGATGATAGGAAGCTAGATAGATGGATAGATATATAGAGAGAAGGACAGAGAGACAGAAGGATATATAGAAAGATAGATAGATATACAGACAGACAGAGCAATAAATAGATACAGATACATGTCGATTGACACAAAGCTGTTGCTCATAACCAGGAGATGAATGGTGAGAGCACATAGCTAAACTACAAACAAAAAGGAAGAATGAAACCCTGTTTACAAAGTGCATTAAGCAGCCATAAGAAGAAAACAAATCCTACCATTTGCAATGACGTGGATGGAGCTAGACGGTAGTATGTTCAAAGAAATAGGTCAGGCGGAGAAAGACAAGTATCAAATGATTTCACTCATGTGTGCAGTATAACAACAAAGAAAAACTGATGGAAAAAAACAGCAGCAGACTCACAGAACCCGAGAGTTGACTGAAAGTTGCCAAAGGGAAAAGGACTGGGCAGGGAGGTTCTGAAGGGAGGGATAAGTTTGGGGAGAAAGAATGGGGGCATTAGGATTAGCATGTATATTGCGTGTTGACAGGAAGGCATGTGGAGTGCTGTACAACACAGAGAAGACTATTAGAGATTATATAGCATCCTACTACTCACTGAAGGGCAGCGACTGAAGAGGATTTTCGGGGGGACTTGGTGAAGGGGGAGCATAGTAAACATAAGGTTCTTCACGTAATTGTAGACTAATGATAACAAAAAAATTGTTTTAAGTGCAATAATGGCACAGCACTGAATCATCAGAATAAAAGGTCAAGTTCTGAGTGCGGCAAACAAAAGACACAGGGTTAAAAGAACGGATGAAAACTCAAAAAACCTACGTGCTTCCTTACAGGAGACTCACTTGAGATCCAAGGACACAGACAATCTACAAGCTGAAGGTGTTTGGACAAGTTCCCTACACGAGTGAAACTGAAAAACAAACAATCCAATAAATGGATTGTGTTTGAGCCCCCAGAGACAGTCAGTAGAAAATAGCCCTATCTGGCCACAGTGAATTCTTTTTGTTTGTTCTCAGCAGGGCCCAGCCATAGATTTAGTGGTGCAGCAACGTCCTTCTCATTTCCTCTCACTTCAGCAACTGATTTGCTGTAATAATAAGCATCTTTACCTTTGAAATCGGTGGGTTTTATGATCTTCACGAATGTGAAGTAATAACCACCTAAAGAGGGAAGTTTGGACACTCAAATAAACATGTCACCCCACAATACACTCTTAGCTCCCAACTGCTCCTGTCTAGAAATTGGTGGTCCTTTTTATTTGACCCTCCGTCCTATCAGCATTGATCACGCCGATGTCCTTCAAACATGGTGGTGAGGAAAGCAACAAGTTTACTTTTCTGTCAACAACAGGCCCAGAGGAAGGATACTTGTGGTCTTCAGGGAGCACTTAGTCAATGAATGTGGCTAAATACAGACAGCAAGTGAGAAGGAGATGAAAGAGGACAGTGGGTAGAGACACGGTTTCAAGTCCCTGCACAACCAATTCCTGCTTTTGTAGGTACACGCGGCCGACTCGATCTGCAAGTGTCTCGGTGAACCCAGTGCTCTCCCTAAATATTAGTTACATTGCAGGATTTTGGGAAGCATAATGTAGGAGAGTGACATAGGCTATGTGTTTCACTGTTCTGTACACAAGTACAGATGAGCAGACAAAAAGCTGATAGATAGATTGACTGATAAATAGTTAGACAGACAGATAGGTAGATATAGGTACATAACGATTAACACAAAGCTACTGCTCTGAACCAGGAGAGCAATGGTGAAAGCACATAGCGATACTACAAACAAAAATAAGAATGAACTCCAGTTTAAAAAGTGCAGTAAGCAGGCATAAGAAGAAAACAAATCCTATCATTTGCAATAACGTGGATGGAGCTAGAGGGTATTATGCTCAGCCAAGTAGGCCAGGCGGAGAAATACATGTACCAAATGATTTCACTCATGTGTGGAGTATGATAAGATAGAAAAACTGAAGGAAAAGACAGCAGCAGACTCACAGAAACCGAGAGTGGACTAACAGTTACCAAGGAGAAAGGGACTGGGTAGGGTTTGTGGGAAGGGAGTAATAAAGGTGGGGAAGAAGAATGGGGGCATTAGGATTAGCATGCATAATGTGTAGGGTGGGGGTTCATGGGTAGGGCTGTACAACATTGAGAAGACATGTAGTGATTCTACAGCATCTTATAACATGCTGATGGACAGCGACTGTAACTGGGATTTGGGGGGAACATGGTGAAGGTGGTAGACTGGAAAACATAATGTTCTGCATGTGATTTTATATTAATGAGAACAAAAAAATTTCAAAGTGCAGTAAGAGCACAGCTCTCAAATATCAGAATGTAAGTACAGGCTTTGAGTGCTCCAATCAAAAGACACAGGTTTAGAAGTACTGATGAAAACTCAAGACCACCTACGTGCTCCCTTACTGGAGACTCACTTGAGATCCAAGGAAACAGACAAAGTACAAGCTGAAGGGGCGGGGACAGGTACCCTATACATGTGAAACTGAGAAACAAACAAACAAACGGATTCTGTTTGAGTCCCCAGAGAGAGTCAGTAAAAAATAGCCCTATCTAGCCACCGTGAAAACTTTTTGTTTGGTTTCAGCAGTGCTCAGGCATAGATTCAGTGGTGCAGCAACTTCCTTCTCATTTCCTCTCACCTCAACAAATGAATTGCTGTAATAATATGCATCTGGGCTTTTAAAATCATTGCGTTTTATGATGTTCAGGAATGTAATGAAGTAATAACCACATAAAGAGGGAAGATTGGACCCTCAAATAAACACTTCACTCCACAACACACTCTTTGTTCCCAACTGCTAATGTCCAGAAATAGGTGTTCCTTTATATTTGTCCCTCCACCTATCAGCAGTGATCACGCCGATGTCCCTCAAACATGGCGGTGTGCAAAGAACCAAGTACACTTTTCTGCCGACAACAGGCCCAGAAGAAGGATACTTGTGGTCTTCAGGGATCACTTTCTCACTGAATGTGGCTAAATAAAGTCACCAAGCGAGCAGGAAGTATAAGAGGACAGAGGACAGAGATACGGTTTCAAGTCCTTTCACCTCCATTTACTGGTTTTGTAAGCACACGTGGCTAACTCTACCTCAAAGTGTATCGGTGAACACAGTGCTCTCCTTCTGGCTTAGTTACCTTGCAAGATTTCTGGAAGCATAATGTAGGGAAGAGACATAGGCTATGTTGTTAACTGTTCTGTACATAAGGATTTTGGCAGACAAAGAGATGATTGATTCATAGGTAGATATTTAGACAGACGACAGATGAAAGATAGACAGATAGGTACATAGATTGACAGATGATAGACATCATAGATAGATGATAGGAAGATAGATAGACAGACACATAGATACATACATACATAGATACATAGATGGACAGACAGACCGTTAGATAGAGAGATACAGATACATATCGATTGACACAAAGATATTTTTCATAACCAGGTGTTGAATGGTGAATAACATAGCTAAACTACAAACAAAAAGGAAGAATGAAATCCAGTTTAAAGAGTGCAGTAAGCAGCCTTAAGGAGAAAACAAATACTACCGTTTGCAATGACGTGGATGGAGCTAGACGGTAGTATGTTCAGAGAAATAGGCCAGGCGGAGAAAGACAAGTACCAAGTGATTTCACTCATGTGTGGAGTATAAAAACAAAGAAAAACTGTAGGAAATATACAGCAGCAGACACACAGAACCCGAGAGTTGACGAAAAGTTACCAAAGGGTAAAGGACTGGGCAGGGTGGGTCTGAAGGGATGGATAAGTGTTTGGAGAAAGAATGGGGGCATTAGGATTAGCATGTATAAAGCGTGCGGTTGGGTGTGCATGGGGAGTACTGTACAACACAGAGAAGACTAGTAGAGATCATATAGCATCTTACTACTCACTGATGGTCAATGTAACGGGGTCTGTGGGGGGGACATGGTGAAGGGTTCTACAGCATCCAACTACAGCTGATCGACAGTGACTGAAGAGGTTTTTCGGGGGGACTTGGTGATGGGGGAAGCACAGTAAACATAATGTTCTTCACGTGATTGAAGATTAATTATAAAAAAAATACTTTAAGTGCAATAAGTGCACTGCTCTGAATCATCAGAATAAAAGGTCAGGCACTGAGTGCTGCAAACAAAAGACACAGGGTTAAAAGAACGGATGAAAACTCAAGAAACCTACGTGCTTCCTTACAGGAGACTCACTTGAGATCCAAGGACACAGACAAACTGCAAGCTGAAGGTGTGGTGACAAGTACCCTACACGAGTGGAACTGAAAAACAAACAATCAAACAGACGGATACTGTTTGAGCCCCCAGAGACATTCAGTAGGAAATAGCCCTATCTGGCCACCGTGAATTCTTTTTGTTTGTTTTCAGCGGTTCCCAGCCATAGATTTATTGGTGCAGCAACGTTCTTCTTGTTTTCTCTCACCTCAACAACTGTTTTGCTATAATAATAAGCATCTGGGCCTTTGAAATCTGTGGGTTTTATGATCTTCACGAATGTGAAGTAATAACCACCTAAAGAGGGATGTTTGGACACTCAAATAAACATGTCACTCCACAATACACTCTTAGCTCCCAACTGCTCCTGTCTAGAAATTGGTGTTCCTTTTTATTTGACCCTCCGTGCTATCCGCAGTGATCATGCCGATGTCCTTCAAACATGGTGGTGATCAAAGCAACAAGTTTACTTTTCTGTTGACAACAGGCCCGGAGGAAGGATACTTGTGGTTTTCAGAGAGAACTTAGTCAATGAATGTGGCTAAATACAGAGAGCAATTTAGAAGGAGATGAAAGAGGACAGAAGATAGAGACACGGGTATATCTCCCTGCACAACCATTTACTGGTTTTGTAGTACACGCGGCCGACACGACCTGAAAGTGTCTCGGTGAACCCAGTGCTCTCCCTACAGAATAGTTACCTTGCAGGATTTTTGGAAGCATAATGTAGGAAAGTGATATAGGGTACATGGTTAACTGTTCTGTACTCAAGGACAGATGGGCAGACAAAAAGATGATTGATTGATTGATAAATAGATAGACAGACAGATAGATAGATATAGGTACATATCGATTGACATAAAGCTACTGCTCATAACCAGGAGAGCAATGGAGAAAGCACCTAGCGATAGTACAAACAAAAAAGAAGAATGAAATCCAGTTTAAAAAGTGCAGTAAGCAGCCAAAAGAAGAAAACAAATCCTATCATTTGCAATAACGTGGATGGAGCTAGAGGGTATTATGCTCAGTCAATTAGGCCAGTCGGAGAAATACAAGTACGAAATGATTTAACTCAGGTGTGGAGTACGACAACAAAGAAAAACTGAAGGAAAAAACAGCAGCAGACACACAGTACCCGAGAGAGGACTAACCGTTATCAAAGAGAAATGGACTTGGTAGGGTTTGTGTTAAGGGAGTGATAAGGGCAGGGAAAAAGAATGGGGGCATTAGGATTTGAATGAACAATGTGTAGGGTGTAGTGTCATGGGGAGGGCTATACAACACAGAGAAGAGAAGTGGTGATTCTACAGCATCTTACTACATGCTGACGGTCAGCGACTGTAACTGGGATTTGTCAAGGACTTGGTAAAGGAGGTAGACTAGTAAACATATTGTTCTGCATGTAATTGTATATTAATGAGAACAAAAAAAATTTCAAAGTGCAGTAAGAGCGTACATAGCTCTCAAATATCAGAATAAAAGTACAGGCTTTGACTGCTCCAATCAAAAGACACAGGGTTAGAAGTACTGATGAAAACTCAAGATCACCTATGTGCTCCCTTACTGGAGTCTCACTTGAGATCCAAGGACACAGACAAACTACAAGCTGAAGGGGCACGGACAGGTACCCTATACAAGTGAATCTGAGAAACAAAGAAACAAATGGATTCTGTTTGAGTCCCCAGAGGCAGTCACTAGAAAATAGTCCTACCTAGCCACCGTGAATTCTTTTTGTTTGGTTCCAGCAGTGCCCAGGTATAGATTTAGTGGTACTGCAATGTCCTTCTCATTTTTTCTCACATCAACAAATGAATTGCTGTAATAATATGCATCTGGACTTTTGAAATCACTGGGTTTTATGATGTTCACAATTGTAAAGAAGTAATCACCACATAAAGAGGGAAGTTTGAACACTGAACCAAACACGTCTCTCCACAACAAACAATTTGCTCCCAAATGCTCCTGTCTAGAAATAGGTGTTCCTTTTTATTTGTCCCTCCTCCTATCAGTGGTGAACACGCCTATGTCCCTAAAACATGGTGGTGAGTAAAGCACCAAGTATACTTTTATGTCTACAACAGGCAGAGAGGAAGTATACTTGGGGTCTTCAGAGAGCACTTAGGCAATGAATGTAGCTAAATACTGTTAGCAAGCGAGAAGGAGGTATAAGAGGACAGAGGACAGAGATACGGTTTCAAGTCCCTGCACCACCATTTACTGGTTTTGTAAGCACACGCGGCTGACTCGATCTGCAACTGTCTCAGTGAGCCCAGTGCTCTCCCTGCGGCCTAGTGACCTTGCAATGTATTTGGAAGCATAATGTAGCGAAGTGACATAGGTGATGTTGTTAACTGTTCTGTACATAAGGATAGATGGGCGGACAGAAAGATGATTTATTCATAGATAGACAGATAGAGAGATGACAGATGAGAGATAGACAGATGATACACATGATAGATGATAGGAAGCTAGATAGATGGATAGATATATAGAGAGAAGGACAGAGAGACAGAAGGATATATAGAAAGATAGATAGATATACAGACAGACAGAGCAATAAATAGATACAGATACATGTCGATTGACACAAAGCTGTTGCTCATAACCAGGAGATGAATGGTGAGAGCACATAGCTAAACTACAAACAAAAAGGAAGAATGAAACCCTGTTTACAAAGTGCATTAAGCAGCCATAAGAAGAAAACAAATCCTACCATTTGCAATGACGTGGATGGAGCTAGACGGTAGTATGTTCACAGAAATAGGTCAGGCGGAGAAAGACAAGTATCAAATGATTTCACTCATGTGTGCAGTATAACAACAAAGAAAAACTGATGGAAAAAAACAGCAGCAGACTCACAGAACCCGAGAGTTGACTGAAAGTTGCCAAAGGGAAAAGGACTGGGCAGGGAGGTTCTGAAGGGAGGGATAAGTTTTGGGAGAAAGAATGGGGGCATTAGGATTAGCATGTATATTGCGTGTTGACAGGAAGGCATGTGGAGTGCTGTACAACACAGAGAAGACTATTAGAGATTATATAGCATCTTACTACTCACTGAAGGACAGCGACTGAAGAGGATTTTCGGGGGGACTTGGTGAAGGGGGAGCATAGTAAACATAAGGTTCTTCACGTAATTGTAGACTAATGATAACAAAAAAATTGTTTTAAGTGCAATAAGGGCACAGCACTGAATCATCAGAATAAAAGGTCAAGTTCTGAGTGCGGCAAACAAAAGACACAGGGTTAAAAGAACGGATGAAAACTCAAAAAACCTACGTGCTTCCTTACAGGAGACTCACTTGAGATCCAAGGACACAGACAATCTACAAGCTGAAGGTGTGGGGACAAGTTCCCTACACGAGTGAAACTGAAAAACAAACAATCCAATAAATGGATTGTGTTTGAGCCCCCAGAGACAGTCAGTAGAAAATAGCCCTATCTGGCCACAGTGAATTCTTTTTGTTTGTTCTCAGCAGGGCCCAGCCATAGATTTAGTGGTGCAGCAACGTCCTTCTCATTTCCTCTCACTTCAGCAACTGATTTGCTGTAATAATAAGCATCTTTACCTTTGAAATCGGTGGGTTTTATGATCTTCACGAATGTGAAGTAATAACCACCTAAAGAGGGAAGTTTGGACACTCAAATAAACATGTCACCCCACAATACACTCTTAGCTCCCAACTGCTCCTGTCTAGAAATTGGTGGTCCTTTTTATTTGACCCTCCGTCCTATCAGCATTGATCACGCCGATGTCCTTCAAACATGGTGGTGAGGAAAGCAACAAGTTTACTTTTCTGTCAACAACAGGCCCAGAGGAAGGATACTTGTGGTCTTCAGGGAGCACTTAGTCAATGAATGTGGCTAAATACAGACAGCAAGTGAGAAGGAGATGAAAGAGGACAGTGGGTAGAGACACGGTTTCAAGTCCCTGCACATCCAATTCCTGCTTTTGTAGGTACACGCGGCCGACTCGATCTGCAAGTGTCTCGGTGAACCCAGTGCTCTCCCTAAATATTAGTTACATTGCAGGATTTTGGGAAGCATAATGTAGGAGAGTGACATAGGCTATGTGTTTAACTGTTCTGTACACAAGTACAGATGAGCAGACAAAAAGCTGATAGATAGATTGATTGATAAATAGTTAGACAGACAGATAGGTAGATATAGGTACATAACGATTAACACAAAGCTACTGCTCTAAACCAGGAGAGCAATGGTGAAAGCACATAGCGATACTACAAGCAAAAAGAAGAATGAACTCCAGTTTAAAAAGTGCAGTAAGCAGGCATAAGAAGAAAACAAATCCTATCATTTGCAATAACGTGGATGGAGCTAGAGGGTATTATGCTCAGCCAAGTAGGCCAGGCGGAGAAATACATGTACCAAATGATTTCACTCATGTGTGGAGTATGATAAGATAGAAAAACTGAAGGAAAAGACAGCAGCAGACTCACAGAAACCGAGAGTGGACTAACAGTTACCAAGGAGAAAGGGACTGGGTAGGGTTTGTGGGAAGGGAGTAATAAAGGTGGGGAAGAAGAATGGGGGCATTAGGATTAGCATGCATAATGTGTAGGGTGGGGGTTCATGGGTAGGGCTGTACAACATTGAGAAGACATGTAGTGATTCTACAGCATCTTATAACATGCTGATGGACAGCGACTGTAACTGGGATTTGGGGGGAACATGGTGAAGGTGGTAGACTGGAAAACATAATGTTCTGCATGTGATTTTATATTAATGAGAACAAAAAAATTTCAAAGTGCAGTAAGAGCACAGCTCTCAATTATCAGAATGTAAGTACAGGCTTTGAGTGCTCCAATCAAAAGACACAGGTTTAGAAGTACTGATGAAAACTCAAGACCACCTACGTGCTCCCTTACTGGAGACTCACTTGAGATCCAAGGAAACAGACAAAGTACAAGCTGAAGGGGCGGGGACAGGTACCCTATACATGTGAAACTGAGAAACAAACAAACAAACGGATTCTGTTTGAGTCCCCAGAGAGAGTCAGTAAAAAATAGCCCTATCTAGCCACCGTGAAAACTTTTTGTTTGGTTTCAGCAGTGCTCAGGCATAGATTCAGTGGTGCAGCAACTTCCTTCTCATTTCCTCTCACCTCAACAAATGAATTGCTGTAATAATATGCATCTGGGCTTTTAAAATCATTGCGTTTTATGATGTTCAGGAATGTAATGATGTAATAACCACATAAAGAGGGAAGATTGGACCCTCAAATAAACACTTCACTCCACAACACACTCTTTGTTCCCAACTGCTCCTGTCCAGAAATAGGTGTTCCTTTATATTTGTCCCTCCACCTATCAGCAGTGATCACGCCGATGTCCCTCAAACATGGCGGTGTGCAAAGAACCAAGTACACTTTTCTGTCGACAACAGGCCCAGAGGAAGGATACTTGTGGTCTTCAGGGATCACTTTCTCACTGAATGTGGCTAAATAAAGTCACCAAGCGAGCAGGAAGTATAAGAGGACAGAGGACAGAGATACGGTTTCAAGTCCTTTCACCTCCATTTACTGGTTTTGTAAGCACACGTGGCTAACTCTACCTCAAAGTGTATCGGTGAACACAGTGCTCTCCTTATGGCTTAGTTACCTTGCAAGATTTCTGGAAGCATAATGTAGGGAAGAGACATAGGCTATGTTGTTAACTGTTCTGTACATAAGGATTGTTGGGCAGACAAAGAGATGATTGATTCATAGGTAGATATTTAGACAGACGACAGATGAAAGATAGACAGATAGGTACATAGATTGACAGATGATAGACATCATAGATAGATGATAGGAAGATAGATAGACAGATACATAGATACATACATACATAGATACATAGATGGACAGACAGACCGTTAGATAGAGAGATACAGATACATATCGATTGACACAAAGATATTTTTCATAACCAGGTGTTGAATGGTGAATAACATAGCTAAACTACAAACAAAAAGGAAGAATGAAATCCAGTTTAAAGAGTGCAGTAAGCAGCCTTAAGGAGAAAACAAATACTACCGTTTGCAATGACGTGGATGGAGCTAGACGGTAGTATGTTCAGAGAAATAGGCCAGGCGGAGAAAGACAAGTACCAAGTGATTTCACTCATGTGTGGTGTACAAAAACAAAGAAAAACTGTAGGAAAAATACAGCAGCAGACTCACAGAACCCGAGAGTTGACTAAAAGTTACCAAAGGGAAAAGGACTGATCAGGGTGGGTCTGAAGGGATGGATAAGTGTTTGGAGAAAGAATGGGGGCATTAGGATTAGCATGTATAAAGCGTGCGGTTGGGTGTGCATGGGGAGTACTGTACAACACAGAGAAGACTAGTAGAGATCATATAGCATCTTACTACTCACTGATGGTCAGTGACTGTAACGGGGTCTGTGGGGGGGGACATGGTGAAGGGTTCTACAGCATCCAACTACAGCTGATCGACAGTGACTGAAGAGGTTTTTCGGGGGGACTTGGTGATGGGGGAAGCACAGTAAACATAATGTTCTTCACGTGATTGTAGATTAATTATAAAAAAAATACTTTAAGTGCAATAAGTGCACTGCTCTGAATCATCAGAATAAAAGGTCAGGCACTGAGTGCTGCAAACAAAAGACACAGGGTTAAAAGAACGGATGAAAACTCAAGAAACCTACGTGCTTCCTTACAGGAGACTCACTTGAGATCCAAGGACACAGACAAACTGCAAGCTGAAGGTGTGGTGACAAGTACCCTACACGAGTGGAACTGAAAAACAAACAATCAAACAGACGGATACTGTTTGAGCCCCCAGAGACATTCAGTAGGAAATAGCCCTATCTGGCCACCGTGAATTCTTTTTGTTTGTTTTCAGCGGTTCCCAGCCATAGATTTAGTGGTGCAGCAACGTTCTTCTTGTTTTCTCTCACCTCAACAACTGTTTTGCTATAATAATAAGCATCTGGGCCTTTGAAATCTGTGGGTTTTATGATCTTCACGAATGTGAAGTAATAACCACCTAAAGAGGGATGTTTGGACACTCAAATAAACATGTCACTCCACAATACACTCTTAGCTCCCAACTGCTCCTGTCTAGAAATTGGTGTTCCTTTTTATTTGACCCTCCATCCTATCCGCAGTGATCATGCCGATGTCCTTCAAACATGGTGGTGATCAAAGCAACAAGTTTACTTTTCTGTTGACAACAGGCCCGGAGGAAGGATACTTGTGGTTTTCAGAGAGAACTTAGTCAATGAATGTGGCTAAATACAGAGAGCAATTTAGAAGGATATGAAAGAGGACAGAAGATAGAGACACGGGTATATCTCCCTGCACAACCATTTACTGGTTTTGTAGTACACGCGGCCGACACGACCTGAAAGTGTCTCGGTGAACCCAGTGCTCTCCCTACAGAATAGTTACCTTGCAGGATTTTTGGAAGCATAATGTAGGAAAGTGATATAGGGTACATGGTTAACTGTTCTGTACTCAAGGACAGATGGGCAGACAAAAAGATGATTGATTGATTGATAAATAGATAGACAGACAGATAGATAGATATAGGTACATATCGATTAACACAAAGCTACTGCTCATAACCAGGAGAGCAATGGAGAAAGCACCTAGCGATAGTACAAACAAAAAAGAAGAATGAAATCCAGTTTAAAAAGTGCAGTAAGCAGCCAAAAGAAGAAAACAAATCCTATCATTTGCAATAACGTGGATGGAGCTAGAGGGTATTATGCTCAGTCAATTAGGCCAGTCGGAGAAATACAAGTACGAAATGATTTAACTCAGGTGTGGAGTACGACAACAAAGAAAAACTGAAGGAAAAAACAGCAGCAGACACACAGTACCCGAGAGAGGACTAACCGTTATCAAAGAGAAATGGACTTGGTAGGGTTTGTGGGAAGGGAGTGATAAGGGCAGGGAAAAAGAATGGGGGCATTAGGATTTGAATGAACAATGTGTAGGGTGTAGTGTCATGGGGAGGGCTATACAACACAGAGAAGAGAAGTGGTGATTCTACAGCATCTTACTACACGCTGACGGTCAGCGACTGTAACTGGGATTTGTCAAGGACTTGGTAAAGGAGGTAGACTAGTAAACATATTGTTCTGCATGTAATTGTATATTAATGAGAACAAAAAAATTTCAAAGTGCAGTAAGAGCATAGCTCTCAAATATCAGAATAAAAGTACAGGCTTTGACTGCTCCAATCAAAAGACACAGGGTTAGAAGTACTGATGAAAACTCAAGATCACCTATGTGCTCCCTTACTGGAGTCTCACTTGAGATCCAAGGACACAGACAAACTACAAGCTGAAGGGGCGCGGACAGGTACCCTATACAAGTGAATCTGAGAAACAAAGAAACAAATGGATTCTGTTTGAGTCCCCAGAGGCAGTCACTAGAAAATAGTCCTACCTAGCCACCGTGAATTCTTTTTGTTTGGTTCCAGCAGTGCCCAGGTATAGATTTAGTGGTACTGCAATGTCCTTCTCATTTTTTCTCACATCAACAAATGAATTGCTGTAATAATATGCATCTGGACTTTTGAAATCACTGGGTTTTATGATGTTCACAATTGTAAAGAAGTAATCACCACATAAAGAGGGAAGTTTGAACACTGAACCAAACACGTCTCTCCACAACAAACAATTTGCTCCCAAATGCTCCTGTCTAGAAATAGGTGTTCCTTTTTATTTGTCCCTCCTCCTATCAGTGGTGAACACGCCTATGTCCCTAAAACATGGTGGTGAGTAAAGCACCAAGTATACTTTTATGTCTACAACAGGCAGAGAGGAAGTATACTTGGGGTCTTCAGAGAGCACTTAGGCAATGAATGTAGCTAAATACTGTTAGCAAGCGAGAAGGAGGTATAAGAGGACAGAGGACAGAGATACGGTTTCAAGTCCCTGCACCACCATTTACTGGTTTTGTAAGCACACGCGGCTGACTCGATCTGCAACTGTCTCAGTGAGCCCAGTGCTCTCCCTGCGGCCTAGTGACCTTGCTATGTATTTGGAAGCATAATGTAGCGAAGTGACATAGGTGATGTTGTTAAATGTTCTGTACATAAGGATAGATGGGCGGACAGAAAGATGATTTATTCATAGATAGACAGATAGATAGATGACAGATGAGAGATAGACAGTTGATACACATGATAGATGATAGGAAGCTAGATAGATGGATAGATATATAGAGAGAAGGACAGAGAGACAGAAGGATATATAGAAAGATAGATAGATATACAGACAGACAGAGCAATAAATAGATACAGATACATGTCGATTGACACAAAGCTGTTGCTCATAACCAGGAGATGAATGGTGAGAGCACATAGCTAAACTACAAACAAAAAGGAAGAATGAAACCCTGTTTACAAAGTGCATTAAGCAGCCATAAGAAGAAAACAAATCCTACAATTTGCAATGACGTGGATGGAGCTAGACGGTAGTATGTTCACAGAAATAGGTCAGGCGGAGAAAGACAAGTATCAAATGATTTCACTCATGTGTGCAGTATAACAACAAAGAAAAACTGATGGAAAAAAACAGCAGCAGACTCACAGAACCCGAGAGTTGACTGAAAGTTGCCAAAGGGAAAAGGACTGGGCAGGGAGGTTCTGAAGGGAGGGATAAGTTTGGGGAGAAAGAATGGGGGCATTAGGATTAGCATGTATATTGCGTGTTGACAGGAAGGCATGTGGAGTGCTGTACAACACAGAGAAGACTATTAGAGATTATATAGCATCCTACTACTCACTGAAGGGCAGCGACTGAAGAGGATTTTCGGGGGGACTTGGTGAAGGGGGAGCATAGTAAACATAAGGTTCTTCACGTAATTGTAGACTAATGATAACAAAAAAATTGTTTTAAGTGCAATAATGGCACAGCACTGAATCATCAGAATAAAAGGTCAAGTTCTGAGTGCGGCAAACAAAAGACACAGGGTTAAAAGAACGGATGAAAACTCAAAAAACCTACGTGCTTCCTTACAGGAGACTCACTTGAGATCCAAGGACACAGACAATCTACAAGCTGAAGGTGTGGGGACAAGTTCCCTACACGAGTGAAACTGAAAAACAAACAATCCAATAAATGGATTGTGTTTGAGCCCCCAGAGACAGTCAGTAGAAAATAGCCCTATCTGGCCACAGTGAATTCTTTTTGTTTGTTCTCAGCAGGGCCCAGCCATAGATTTAGTGGTGCAGCAACGTCCTTCTCATTTCCTCTCACTTCAGCAACTGATTTGCTGTAATAATAAGCATCTTTACCTTTGAAATCGGTGGGTTTTATGATCTTCACGAATGTGAAGTAATAACCACCTAAAGAGGGAAGTTTGGACACTCAAATAAACATGTCACCCCACAATACACTCTTAGCTCCCAACTGCTCCTGTCTAGAAATTGGTGGTCCTTTTTATTTGACCCTCCGTCCTATCAGCATTGATCACGCCGATGTCCTTCAAACATGGTGGTGAGGAAAGCAACAAGTTTACTTTTCTGTCAACAACAGGCCCAGAGGAAGGATACTTGTGGTCTTCAGGGAGCACTTAGTCAATGAATGTGGCTAAATACAGACAGCAAGTGAGAAGGAGATGAAAGAGGACAGTGGGTAGAGACACGGTTTCAAGTCCCTGCACAACCAATTCCTGCTTTTGTAGGTACACGCGGCCGACTCGATCTGCAAGTGTCTCGGTGAACCCAGTGCTCTCCCTAAATATTAGTTACATTGCAGGATTTTGGGAAGCATAATGTAGGAGAGTGACATAGGCTATGTGTTTCACTGTTCTGTACACAAGTACAGATGAGCAGACAAAAAGCTGATAGATAGATTGACTGATAAATAGTTAGACAGACAGATAGGTAGATATAGGTACATAACGATTAACACAAAGCTACTGCTCTGAACCAGGAGAGCAATGGTGAAAGCACATAGCGATACTACAAACAAAAATAAGAATGAACTCCAGTTTCAAAAGTGCAGTAAGCAGCCATAAGAAGAAAACAAATCCTATCATTTGCAATAACGTGGATGGAGCTAGAGGGTATTATGCTCAGCCAAGTAGGCCAGGCGGAGAAATACATGTACCAAATGATTTCACTCATGTGTGGAGTATGATAAGATAGAAAAACTGAAGGAAAAGACAGCAGCAGACTCACAGAAACCGAGAGTGGACTAACAGTTACCAAGGAGAAAGGGACTGGGTAGGGTTTGTGGGAAGGGAGTAATAAAGGTGGGGAAGAAGAATGGGGGCATTAGGATTAGCATGCATAATGTGTAGGGTGGGGGTTCATGGGTAGGGCTGTACAACATTGAGAAGACATGTAGTGATTCTACAGCATCTTATAACATGCTGATGGACAGCGACTGTAACTGGGATTTGGGGGGAACATGGTGAAGGTGGTAGACTGGAAAACATAATGTTCTGCATGTGATTTTATATTAATGAGAACAAAAAAATTTCAAAGTGCAGTAAGAGCACAGCTCTCAAATATCAGAATGTAAGTACAGGCTTTGAGTGCTCCAATCAAAAGACACAGGTTTAGAAGTACTGATGAAAACTCAAGACCACCTACGTGCTCCCTTACTGGAGACTCACTTGAGATCCAAGGAAACAGACAAAGTACAAGCTGAAGGGGCGGGGACAGGTACCCTATACATGTGAAACTGAGAAACAAACAAACAAACGGATTCTGTTTGAGTCCCCAGAGAGAGTCAGTAAAAAATAGCCCTATCTAGCCACCGTGAAAACTTTTTGTTTGGTTTCAGCAGTGCTCAGGCATAGATTCAGTGGTGCAGCAACTTCCTTCTCATTTCCTCTCACCTCAACAAATGAATTGCTGTAATAATATGCATCTGGGCTTTTAAAATCATTGCGTTTTATGATGTTCAGGAATGTAATGAAGTAATAACCACATAAAGAGGGAAGATTGGACCCTCAAATAAACACTTCACTCCACAACACACTCTTTGTTCCCAACTGCTAATGTCCAGAAATAGGTGTTCCTTTATATTTGTCCCTCCACCTATCAGCAGTGATCACGCCGATGTCCCTCAAACATGGCGGTGTGCAAAGAACCAAGTACACTTTTCTGCCGACAACAGGCCCAGAAGAAGGATACTTGTGGTCTTCAGGGATCACTTTCTCACTGAATGTGGCTAAATAAAGTCACCAAGCGAGCAGGAAGTATAAGAGGACAGAGGACAGAGATACGGTTTCAAGTCCTTTCACCTCCATTTACTGGTTTTGTAAGCACACGTGGCTAACTCTACCTCAAAGTGTATCGGTGAACACAGTGCTCTCCTTCTGGCTTAGTTACCTTGCAAGATTTCTGGAAGCATAATGTAGGGAAGAGACATAGGCTATGTTGTTAACTGTTCTGTACATAAGGATTTTGGCAGACAAAAAGATGATTGATTCATAGGTAGATATTTAGACAGACGACAGATGAAAGATAGACAGATAGGTACATAGATTGACAGATGATAGACATCATAGATAGATGATAGGAAGATAGATAGACAGACACATAGATACATACATACATAGATACATAGATGGACAGACAGACCGTTAGATAGAGAGATACAGATACATATCGATTGACACAAAGATATTTTTCATAACCAGGTGTTGAATGGTGAATAACATAGCTAAACTACAAACAAAAAGGAAGAATGAAATCCAGTTTAAAGAGTGCAGTAAGCAGCCTTAAGGAGAAAACAAATACTACCGTTTGCAATGACGTGGATGGAGCTAGACGGTAGTATGTTCAGAGAAATAGGCCAGGCGGAGAAAGACAAGTACCAAGTGATTTCACTCATGTGTGGAGTATAAAAACAAAGAAAAACTGTAGGAAATATACAGCAGCAGACACACAGAACCCGAGAGTTGACGAAAAGTTACCAAAGGGTAAAGGACTGGGCAGGGTGGGTCTGAAGGGATGGATAAGTGTTTGGAGAAAGAATGGGGGCATTAGGATTAGCATGTATAAAGCGTGCGGTTGGGTGTGCATGGGGAGTACTGTAAAACACAGAGAAGACTAGTAGAGATCATATAGCATCTTACTACTCACTGATGGTCAATGTAACGGGGTCTGTGGGGGGGACATGGTGAAGGGTTCTACAGCATCCAACTACAGCTGATCGACAGTGACTGAAGAGGTTTTTCGGGGGGACTTGGTGATGGGGGAAGCACAGTAAACATAATGTTCTTCACGTGATTGTAGATTAATTATAAAAAAAATACTTTAAGTGCAATAAGTGCACTGCTCTGAATCATCAGAATAAAAGGTCAGGCACTGAGTGCTGCAAACAAAAGACACAGGGTTAAAAGAACGGATGAAAACTCAAGAAACCTACGTGCTTCCTTACAGGAGACTCACTTGAGATCCAAGGACACAGACAAACTGCAAGCTGAAGGTGTGGTGACAAGTACCCTACACGAGTGGAACTGAAAAACAAACAATCAAACAGACGGATACTGTTTGAGCCCCCAGAGACATTCAGTAGGAAATAGCCCTATCTGGCCACCGTGAATTCTTTTTGTTTGTTTTCAGCGGTTCCCAGCCATAGATTTAGTGGTGCAGCAACGTTCTTCTTGTTTTCTCTCACCTCAACAACTGTTTTGCTATAATAATAAGCATCTGGGCCTTTGAAATCTGTGGGTTTTATGATCTTCACGAATGTGAAGTAATAACCACCTAAAGAGGGATGTTTGGACACTCAAATAAACATGTCACTCCACAATACACTCTTAGCTCCCAACTGCTCCTGTCTAGAAATTGGTGTTCCTTTTTATTTGACCCTCCGTGCTATCCGCAGTGATCATGCCGATGTCCTTCAAACATGGTGGTGATCAAAGCAACAAGTTTACTTTTCTGTTGACAACAGGCCCGGAGGAAGGATACTTGTGGTTTTCAGAGAGAACTTAGTCAATGAATGTGGCTAAATACAGAGAGCAATTTAGAAGGAGATGAAAGAGGACAGAAGATAGAGACACGGGTATATCTCCCTGCACAACCATTTACTGGTTTTGTAGTACACGCGGCCGACACGACCTGAAAGTGTCTCGGTGAACCCAGTGCTCTCCCTACAGAATAGTTACCTTGCAGGATTTTTGGAAGCATAATGTAGGAAAGTGATATAGGGTACATGGTTAACTGTTCTGTACTCAAGGACAGATGGGCAGACAAAAAGATGATTGATTGATTGATAAATAGATAGACAGACAGATAGATAGATATAGGTACATATCGATTAACACAAAGCTACTGCTCATAACCAGGAGAGCAATGGAGAAAGCACCTAGCGATAGTACAAACAAAAAAGAAGAATGAAATCCAGTTTAAAAAGTGCAGTAAGCAGCCAAAAGAAGAAAACAAATCCTATCATTTGCAATAACGTGGATGGAGCTAGAGGGTATTATGCTCAGTCAATTAGGCCAGTCGGAGAAATACAAGTACGAAATGATTTAACTCAGGTGTGGAGTACGACAACAAAGAAAAACTGAAGGAAAAAACAGCAGCAGACACACAGTACCCGAGAGAGGACTAACCGTTATCAAAGAGAAATGGACTTGGTAGGGTTTGTGTTAAGGGAGTGATAAGGGCAGGGAAAAAGAATGGGGGCATTAGGATTTGAATGAACAATGTGTAGGGTGTAGTGTCATGGGGAGGGCTATACAACACAGAGAAGAGAAGTGGTGATTCTACAGCATCTTACTACATGCTGACGGTCAGCGACTGTAACTGGGATTTGTCAAGGACTTGGTAAAGGAGGTAGACTAGTAAACATATTGTTCTGCATGTAATTGTATATTAATGAGAACAAAAAAAATTTCAAAGTGCAGTAAGAGCGTACATAGCTCTCAAATATCAGAATAAAAGTACAGGCTTTGACTGCTCCAATCAAAAGACACAGGGTTAGAAGTACTGATGAAAACTCAAGATCACCTATGTGCTCCCTTACTGGAGTCTCACTTGAGATCCAAGGACACAGACAAACTACAAGCTGAAGGGGCGCGGACAGGTACCCTATACAAGTGAATCTGAGAAACAAAGAAACAAATGGATTCTGTTTGAGTCCCCAGAGGCAGTCACTAGAAAATAGTCCTACCTAGCCACCGTGAATTCTTTTTGTTTGGTTCCAGCAGTGCCCAGGTATAGATTTAGTGGTACTGCAATGTCCTTCTCATTTTTTCTCACATCAACAAATGAATTGCTGTAATAATATGCATCTGGACTTTTGAAATCACTGGGTTTTATGATGTTCACAATTGTAAAGAAGTAATCACCACATAAAGAGGGAAGTTTGAACACTGAACCAAACACGTCTCTCCACAACAAACAATTTGCTCCCAAATGCTCCTGTCTAGAAATAGGTGTTCCTTTTTATTTGTCCCTCCTCCTATCAGTGGTGAACACGCCTATGTCCCTAAAACATGGTGGTGAGTAAAGCACCAAGTATACTTTTATGTCTACAACAGGCAGAGAGGATCTATACTTGGGGTCTTCAGAGAGCACTTAGGCAATGAATGTAGCTAAATACTGTTAGCAAGCGAGAAGGAGGTATAAGAGGACAGAGGACAGAGATACGGTTTCAAGTCCCTGCACCACCATTTACTGGTTTTGTAAGCACACGCGGCTGACTCGATCTGCAACTGTCTCAGTGAGCCCAGTGCTCTCCCTGCGGCCTAGTGACCTTGCAATGTATTTGGAAGCATAATGTAGCGAAGTGACATAGGTGATGTTGTTAACTGTTCTGTACATAAGGATAGATGGGCGGACAGAAAGATGATTTATTCATAGATAGACAGATAGAGAGATGACAGATGAGAGATAGACAGATGATACACATGATAGATGATAGGAAGCTAGATAGATGGATAGATATATAGAGAGAAGGACAGAGAGACAGAAGGATATATAGAAAGATAGATAGATATACAGACAGACAGAGCAATAAATAGATACAGATACATGTCGATTGACACAAAGCTGTTGCTCATAACCAGGAGATGAATGGTGAGAGCACATAGCTAAACTACAAACAAAAAGGAAGAATGAAACCCTGTTTACAAAGTGCATTAAGCAGCCATAAGAAGAAAACAAATCCTACCATTTGCAATGACGTGGATGGAGCTAGACGGTAGTATGTTCACAGAAATAGGTCAGGCGGAGAAAGACAAGTATCAAATGATTTCACTCATGTGTGCAGTATAACAACAAAGAAAAACTGATGGAAAAAAACAGCAGCAGACTCACAGAACCCGAGAGTTGACTGAAAGTTGCCAAAGGGAAAAGGACTGGGCAGGGAGGTTCTGAAGGGAGGGATAAGTTTTGGGAGAAAGAATGGGGGCATTAGGATTAGCATGTATATTGCGTGTTGACAGGAAGGCATGTGGAGTGCTGTACAACACAGAGAAGACTATTAGAGATTATATAGCATCTTACTACTCACTGAAGGACAGCGACTGAAGAGGATTTTCGGGGGGACTTGGTGAAGGGGGAGCATAGTAAACATAAGGTTCTTCACGTAATTGTAGACTAATGATAACAAAAAAATTGTTTTAAGTGCAATAAGGGCACAGCACTGAATCATCAGAATAAAAGGTCAAGTTCTGAGTGCGGCAAACAAAAGACACAGGGTTAAAAGAACGGATGAAAACTCAAAAAACCTACGTGCTTCCTTACAGGAGACTCACTTGAGATCCAAGGACACAGACAATCTACAAGCTGAAGGTGTGGGGACAAGTTCCCTACACGAGTGAAACTGAAAAACAAACAATCCAATAAATGGATTGTGTTTGAGCCCCCAGAGACAGTCAGTAGAAAATAGCCCTATCTGGCCACAGTGAATTCTTTTTGTTTGTTCTCAGCAGGGCCCAGCCATAGATTTAGTGGTGCAGCAACGTCCTTCTCATTTCCTCTCACTTCAGCAACTGATTTGCTGTAATAATAAGCATCTTTACCTTTGAAATCGGTGGGTTTTATGATCTTCACGAATGTGAAGTAATAACCACCTAAAGAGGGAAGTTTGGACACTCAAATAAACATGTCACCCCACAATACACTCTTAGCTCCCAACTGCTCCTGTCTAGAAATTGGTGGTCCTTTTTATTTGACCCTCCGTCCTATCAGCATTGATCACGCCGATGTCCTTCAAACATGGTGGTGAGGAAAGCAACAAGTTTACTTTTCTGTCAACAACAGGCCCAGAGGAAGGATACTTGTGGTCTTCAGGGAGCACTTAGTCAATGAATGTGGCTAAATACAGACAGCAAGTGAGAAGGAGATGAAAGAGGACAGTGGGTAGAGACACGGTTTCAAGTCCCTGCACATCCAATTCCTGCTTTTGTAGGTACACGCGGCCGACTCGATCTGCAAGTGTCTCGGTGAACCCAGTGCTCTCCCTAAATATTAGTTACATTGCAGGATTTTGGGAAGCATAATGTAGGAGAGTGACATAGGCTATGTGTTTAACTGTTCTGTACACAAGTACAGATGAGCAGACAAAAAGCTGATAGATAGATTGATTGATAAATAGTTAGACAGACAGATAGGTAGATATAGGTACATAACGATTAACACAAAGCTACTGCTCTAAACCAGGAGAGCAATGGTGAAAGCACATAGCGATACTACAAGCAAAAAGAAGAATGAAATCCAGTTTAAAAAGTGCAGTAAGCAGGCATAAGAAGAAAACAAATCCTATCATTTGCAATAACGTGGATGGAGCTAGAGGGTATTATGCTCAGCCAAGTAGGCCAGGCGGAGAAATACATGTACCAAATGATTTCACTCATGTGTGGAGTATGATAAGATAGAAAAACTGAAGGAAAAGACAGCAGCAGACTCACAGAAACCGAGAGTGGACTAACAGTTACCAAGGAGAAAGGGACTGGGTAGGGTTTGTGGGAAGGGAGTAATAAAGGTGGGGAAGAAGAATGGGGGCATTAGGATTAGCATGCATAATGTGTAGGGTGGGGGTTCATGGGTAGGGCTGTACAACATTGAGAAGACATGTAGTGATTCTACAGCATCTTATAACATGCTGATGGACAGCGACTGTAACTGGGATTTGGGGGGAACATGGTGAAGGTGGTAGACTGGAAAACATAATGTTCTGCATGTGATTTTATATTAATGAGAACAAAAAAATTTCAAAGTGCAGTAAGAGCACAGCTCTCAATTATCAGAATGTAAGTACAGGCTTTGAGTGCTCCAATCAAAAGACACAGGTTTAGAAGTACTGATGAAAACTCAAGACCACCTACGTGCTCCCTTACTGGAGACTCACTTGAGATCCAAGGAAACAGACAAAGTACAAGCTGAAGGGGCGGGGACAGGTACCCTATACATGTGAAACTGAGAAACAAACAAACAAACGGATTCTGTTTGAGTCCCCAGAGAGAGTCAGTAAAAAATAGCCCTATCTAGCCACCGTGAAAACTTTTTGTTTGGTTTCAGCAGTGCTCAGGCATAGATTCAGTGGTGCAGCAACTTCCTTCTCATTTCCTCTCACCTCAACAAATGAATTGCTGTAATAATATGCATCTGGGCTTTTAAAATCATTGCGTTTTATGATGTTCAGGAATGTAATGATGTAATAACCACATAAAGAGGGAAGATTGGACCCTCAAATAAACACTTCACTCCACAACACACACTTTGTTCCCAACTGCTCCTGTCCAGAAATAGGTGTTCCTTTATATTTGTCCCTCCACCTATCAGCAGTGATCACGCCGATGTCCCTCAAACATGGCGGTGTGCAAAGAACCAAGTACACTTTTCTGTCGACAACAGGCCCAGAGAAAGGATACTTGTGGTCTTCAGGGATCACTTTCTCACTGAATGTGGCTAAATAAAGTCACCAAGCGAGCAGGAAGTATAAGAGGACAGAGGACAGAGATACGGTTTCAAGTCCTTTCACCTCCATTTACTGGTTTTGTAAGCACACGTGGCTAACTCTACCTCAAAGTGTATCGGTGAACACAGTGCTCTCCTTATGGCTTAGTTACCTTGCAAGATTTCTGGAAGCATAATGTAGGGAAGAGACATAGGCTATGTTGTTAACTGTTCTGTACATAAGGATTGTTGGGCAGACAAAGAGATGATTGATTCATAGGTAGATATTTAGACAGACGACAGATGAAAGATAGACAGATAGGTACATAGATTGACAGATGATAGACATCATAGATAGATGATAGGAAGATAGATAGACAGATACATAGATACATACATACATAGATACATAGATGGACAGACAGACCGTTAGATAGAGAGATACAGATACATATCGATTGACACAAAGATATTTTTCATAACCAGGTGTTGAATGGTGAATAACATAGCTAAACTACAAACAAAAAGGAAGAATGAAATCCAGTTTAAAGAGTGCAGTAAGCAGCCTTAAGGAGAAAACAAATACTACCGTTTGCAATGACGTGGATGGAGCTAGACGGTAGTATGTTCAGAGAAATAGGCCAGGCGGAGAAAGACAAGTACCAAGTGATTTCACTCATGTGTGGTGTACAAAAACAAAGAAAAACTGTAGGAAAAATACAGCAGCAGACTCACAGAACCCGAGAGTTGACTAAAAGTTACCAAAGGGAAAAGGACTGATCAGGGTGGGTCTGAAGGGATGGATAAGTGTTTGGAGAAAGAATGGGGGCATTAGGATTAGCATGTATAAAGCGTGCGGTTGGGTGTGCATGGGGAGTACTGTACAACACAGAGAAGACTAGTAGAGATCATATAGCATCTTACTACTCACTGATGGTCAGTGACTGTAACGGGGTCTGTGGGGGGGGACATGGTGAAGGGTTCTACAGCATCCAACTACAGCTGATCGACAGTGACTGAAGAGGTTTTTCGGGGGGACTTGGTGATGGGGGAAGCACAGTAAACATAATGTTCTTCACGTGATTGTAGATTAATTATAAAAAAAATACTTTAAGTGCAATAAGTGCACTGCTCTGAATCATCAGAAAAAAAGGTCAGGCACTGAGTGCTGCAAACAAAAGACACAGGGTTAAAAGAACGGATGAAAACTCAAGAAACCTACGTGCTTCCTTACAGGAGACTCACTTGAGATCCAAGGACACAGACAAACTGCAAGCTGAAGGTGTGGTGACAAGTACCCTACACGAGTGGAACTGAAAAACAAACAATCAAACAGACGGATACTGTTTGAGCCCCCAGAGACATTCAGTAGGAAATAGCCCTATCTGGCCACCGTGAATTCTTTTTGTTTGTTTTCAGCGGTTCCCAGCCATAGATTTAGTGGTGCAGCAACGTTCTTCTTGTTTTCTCTCACCTCAACAACTGTTTTGCTATAATAATAAGCATCTGGGCCTTTGAAATCTGTGGGTTTTATGATCTTCACGAATGTGAAGTAATAACCACCTAAAGAGGGATGTTTGGACACTCAAATAAACATGTCACTCCACAATACACTCTTAGCTCCCAACTGCTCCTGTCTAGAAATTGGTGTTCCTTTTTATTTGACCCTCCGTGCTATCCGCAGTGATCATGCCGATGTCCTTCAAACATGGTGGTGATCAAAGCAACAAGTTTACTTTTCTGTTGACAACAGGCCCGGAGGAAGGATACTTGTGGTTTTCAGAGAGAACTTAGTCAATGAATGTGGCTAAATACAGAGAGCAATTTAGAAGGAGATGAAAGAGGACAGAAGATAGAGACACGGGTATATCTCCCTGCACAACCATTTACTGGTTTTGTAGTACACGCGGACGACACGACCTGAAAGTGTCTCGGTGAACCCAGTGCTCTCCCTACAGAATAGTTACCTTGCAGGATTTTTGGAAGCATAATGTAGGAAAGTGATATAGGGTACATGGTTAACTGTTCTGTACTCAAGGACAGATGGGCAGACAAAAAGATGATTGATTGATTGATAAATAGATAGACAGACAGATAGATAGATATAGGTACATATCGATTAACACAAAGCTACTGCTCATAACCAGGAGAGCAATGGAGAAAGCACCTAGCGATAGTACAAACAAAAAAGAAGAATGAAATCCAGTTTAAAAAGTGCAGTAAGTAGCCAAAAGAAGAAAACAAATCCTATCATTTGCAATAACGTGGATGGAGCTAGAGGGTATTATGCTCAGTCAATTAGGCCAGTCGGAGAAATACAAGTACGAAATGATTTAACTCAGGTGTGGAGTACGACAACAAAGAAAAACTGAAGGAAAAAACAGCAGCAGACACACAGTACCCGAGAGAGGACTAACCGTTATCAAAGAGAAATGGACTTGGTAGGGTTTGTGGGAAGGGAGTGATAAGGGCAGGGAAAAAGAATGGGGGCATTAGGATTTGAATGAACAATGTGTAGGGTGTAGTGTCATGGGGTGGGCTATACAACACAGAGAAGAGAAGTGGTGATTCTACAGCATCTTACTACACGCTGACGGACAGCGACTGCAACTGCGATTTGGCAAGGACTTGGTAAAGGAGGTAGACTAGTAAACATATTGTTCTGCATGTAATTGTATATTAATGAGAACAAAAAAATTTCAAAGTGCAGTAAGAGCATAGCTCTCAAATATCAGAATAAAAGTACAGGCTTTGACTGCTCCAATCAAAAGACACAGGGTTAGAAGTACTGATGAAAACTCAAGATCACCTATGTGCTCCCTTACTGGAGTCTCACTTGAGATCCAAGGACACAGACAAACTACAAGCTGAAGGGGCGCGGACAGGTACCCTATACAAGTGAATCTGAGAAACAAAGAAACAAATGGATTCTGTTTGAGTCCCCAGAGGCAGTCACTAGAAAATAGTCCTACCTAGCCACCGTGA
The DNA here is from genome assembly GCF_030020395.1 of Manis pentadactyla. Taxonomy (NCBI): domain Eukaryota; kingdom Metazoa; phylum Chordata; class Mammalia; order Pholidota; family Manidae; genus Manis; species Manis pentadactyla. Next base: position 132,386 of record NW_026644633.1, read on the forward strand.
ATTCTTTTTGTTTGGTTCCAGCAGTGCCCAGGTATAGATTTAGTGGTACTGCAATGTCCTTCTCATTTTTTCTCACATCAACAAATGAATTGCTGTAATAATATGCATCTGGACTTTTGAAATCACTGGGTTTTATGATGTTCACAATTGTAAAGAAGTAATCACCACATAAAGAGGGAAGTTTGAACACTGAACCAAACACGTCTCTCCACAACAAACAATTTGCTCCCAAATGCTCCTGTCTAGAAATAGGTGTTCCTTTTTATTTGTCCCTCCTCCTATCAGTGGTGAACACGCCTATGTCCCTAAAACATGGTGGTGAGTAAAGCACCAAGTATACTTTTATGTCTACAACAGGCAGAGAGGATCTATACTTGGGGTCTTCAGAGAGCACTTAGGCAATGAATGTAGCTAAATACTGTTAGCAAGCGAGAAGGAGGTATAAGAGGACAGAGGACAGAGATACGGTTTCAAGTCCCTGCACCACCATTTACTGGTTTTGTAAGCACACGCGGCTGACTCGATCTGCAACTGTCTCAGTGAGCCCAGTGCTCTCCCTGCGGCCTAGTGACCTTGCAATGTATTTGGAAGCATAATGTAGCGAAGTGACATAGGTGATGTTGTTAACTGTTCTGTACATAAGGATAGATGGGCGGACAGAAAGATGATTTATTCATAGATAGACAGATAGAGAGATGACAGATGAGAGATAGACAGTTGATACACATGATAGATGATAGGAAGCTAGATAGATGGATAGATATATAGAGAGAAGGACAGAGAGACAGAAGGATATATAGAAAGATAGATAGATATACAGACAGACAGAGCAATAAATAGATACAGATACATGTCGATTGACACAAAGCTGTTGCTCATAACCAGGAGATGAATGGTGAGAGCACATAGCTAAACTACAAACAAAAAGGAAGAATGAAACCCTGTTTACAAAGTGCATTAAGCAGCCATAAGAAGAAAACAAATCCTACAATTTGCAATGACGTGGATGGAGCTAGACGGTAGTATGTTCACAGAAATAGGTCAGGCGGAGAAAGACAAGTATCAAATGATTTCACTCATGTGTGCAGTACAAGAAAGAAAAACTGATGGAAAAAAACAGCAGCAGACTCACAGAACCCGAGAGTTGACTGAAAGTTGCCAAAGGGAAAAGGACTGGGCAGGGAGGTTCTGAAGGGAGGTATAATTTTGGGGAGAAAGAATGGGGGCATTAGGATTAGCATGTATATTGCGTGTTGACAGGAAGGCATGTGGAGTGCTGTACAACACAGAGAAGACTATTAGAGATTATATAGCATACTACTACTCACTGAAGGGCAGCGACTGAAGAGGATTTTCGGGGGGACTTGGTGAATGGGGAGCATAGTAAACATAAGGTTCTTCACGTAATTGTAGACTAATGATAACAAAAAAATTTTTTTAAGTGCAATAAGGGCACAGCACTGAATCATCAGAATAAAAGGTCAAGTTCTGAGTGCTGCAAACAAAAGACACAGGGTTAAAAGAACGGATGAAAACTCACAAAACCTACGTGCTTCCTTACAGGAGACTCACTTGAGATCCAAGGACACAGACAATCTACAAGCTGAAGGTGTGGGGACAAGTTCCCTACACGAGTGAAACTGAAAAACAAACAATCCAATAAATGGATTGTGTTTGAGCCCCCAGAGACAGTCAGTAGAAAATAGCCCTATCTGGCCACAGTGAATTCTTTTTGTTTGTTCTCAGCAGGGCCCAGCCATAGATTTAGTGGTGCAGCAACGTCCTTCTCATTTCCTCTCACTTCAGCAACTGATTTGCTGTAATAATAAGCATCTTTACCTTTGAAATCGGTGGGTTTTATGATCTTCACGAATGTGAAGTAATAACCACCTAAAGAGGGAAGTTTGGACACTCAAATAAACATGTCACCCCACAATACACTCTTAGCTCCCAACTGCTCCTGTCTAGAAATTGGTGGTCCTTTTTATTTGACCCTCCATCCTATCAGCAGTGATCACGCCGATGTCCTTCAAACATGGTGGTGAGGAAAGCAACAAGTTTACTTTTCTGTCAACAACAGGCCCAGAGGAAGGATACTTGTGGTCTTCAGGGAGCACTTAGTCAATGAATGTGGCTAAATACAGACAGCAAGTGAGAAGGAGATGAAAGAGGACAGTGGGTAGAGACACGGTTTCAAGTCCCTGCACAACCATTTCCTGCTTTTGTAGGTACACGCGGCCGACTCGATCTGCAAGTGTCTCGGTGAACCCAGTGCTCTCCCTAAATATTAGTTACATTGCAGGATTTTGGGAAGCATAATGTAGGAGAGTGACATAGGCTATGTGTTTCACTGTTCTGTACACAAGTACAGATGAGCAGACAAAAAGCTGATAGATAGATTGACTGATAACTAGTTAGACAGACAGATAGGTAGATATAGGTACATAACGATTAACACAATGCTACTGCTCTAAACCAGGAGAGCAATGGTGAAAGCACATAGCGATACTACAAACAAAAATAAGAATGAACTCCAGTTTAAAAAGTGCAGTAAGCAGCCATAAGAAGAAAACAAATCCTATTATTTGCAATAACGTGGATGGAGCTAGAGGGTATTATGCTCAGCCAAGTAGGGCAGGCGGAGAAATACATGTAAAAAATGATTTCACTCATGTGTGGAGTATGATAAGATAGAAAAACTGAAGGAAAAGACAGCAGCAGACTCACAGAAACCGAGAGTGGACTAACAGTTACCAAGGAGAAAGGGACTGGGTAGGGTTTGTGGGAAGGGAGTAATAAAGGTGGGGAAGAAGAATGGGGGCATTAGGATTAGCATGCATAATGTGTAGGGTGGGGGTTCATGGGTAGGGCTGTACAACATTGAGAAGACATGTAGTGATTCTACAGCATCTTATAACATGCTGATGGACAGCGACTGTAACTGGGATTTGGGGGGAACATGGTGAAGGTGGTAGACTGGAAAACATAATGTTCTGCATGTGATTTTATATTAATGAGAACAAAAAAATTTCAAAGTGCAGTAAGAGCACAGCTCTCAAATATCAGAATGTAAGTACAGGCTTTGAGTGCTCCAATCAAAAGACACAGGTTTAGAAGTACTGATGAAAACTCAAGACCAACTACGTGCTCCCTTACTGGAGACTCACTTGAGATCCAAGGAAACAGACAAAGTACAAGCTGAAGGGGCGGGGACAGGTACCCTATACATGTGAAACTGAGAAACAAACAAACAAACGGATTCTGTTTGAGTCCCCAGAGAGAGTCAGTAAAAAATAGCCCTATCAAGCCACCGTGAAAACTTTTTGTTTGGTTTCAGCAGTGCTCAGGCATAGATTCAGTGGTGCAGCAACTTCCTTCTCATTTCCTCTCACCTCAACAAATGAATTGCTGTAATAATATGCATCTGGGCTTTTAAAATCATTGCGTTTTATGATGTTCAGGAATGTAATGATGTAATAACCACATAAAGAGGGAAGATTGGACCCTCAAATAAACACTTCACTCCACAACACACTCTTTGTTCCCAACTGCTCCTGTCCAGAAATAGGTGTTCCTTTATATTTGTCCCTCCACCTATCAGCAGTGATCACGCCGATGTCCCTCAAACATGGCGGTGTGCAAAGAACCAAGTACACTTTTCTGTCGACAACAGGCCCAGAGGAAGGATACTTGTGGTCTTCAGGGATCACTTTCTCACTGAATGTGGCTAAATAAAGTCACCAAGCGAGCAGGAAGTATAAGAGGACAGAGGACAGAGATACGGTTTCAAGTCCTTTCACCTCCATTTACTGGTTTTGTAAGCACACGTGGCTAACTCTACCTCAAAGTGTATCGGTGAACACAGTGCTCTCCTTATGGCTTAGTTACCTTGCAAGATTTCTGGAAGCATAATGTAGGGAAGAGACATAGGCTATGTTGTTAACTGTTCTGTACATAAGGATTGTTGGGCAGACAAAGAGATGATTGATTCATAGGTAGATATTTAGACAGACGACAGATGAAAGATAGACAGATAGGTACATAGATTGACAGATGATAGACATCATAGATAGATGATAGGAAGATAGATAGACAGATACATAGATACATACATACATAGATACATAGATGGACAGACAGACCGTTAGATAGAGAGATACAGATACATATCGATTGACACAAAGATATTTTTCATAACCAGGTGTTGAATGGTGAATAACATAGCTAAACTACAAACAAAAAGGAAGAATGAAATCCAGTTTAAAGAGTGCAGTAAGCAGCCTTAAGGAGAAAACAAATACTACCGTTTGCAATGACGTGGATGGAGCTAGACGGTAGTATGTTCAGAGAAATAGGCCAGGCGGAGAAAGACAAGTACCAAGTGATTTCACTCATGTGTGGTGTACAAAAACAAAGAAAAACTGTAGGAAAAATACAGCAGCAGACTCACAGAACCCGAGAGTTGACTAAAAGTTACCAAAGGGAAAAGGACTGATCAGGGTGGGTCTGAAGGGATGGATAAGTGTTTGGAGAAAGAATGGGGGCATTAGGATTAGCATGTATAAAGCGTGCGGTTGGGTGTGCATGGGGAGTACTGTACAACACAGAGAAGACTAGTAGAGATCATATAGCATCTTACTACTCACTGATGGTCAGTGACTGTAACGGGGTCTGTGGGGGGGGACATGGTGAAGGGTTCTACAGCATCCAACTACAGCTGATCGACAGTGACTGAAGAGGTTTTTCGGGGGGACTTGGTGATGGGGGAAGCACAGTAAACATAATGTTCTTCACGTGATTGTAGATTAATTATAAAAAAAATACTTTAAGTGCAATAAGTGCACTGCTCTGAATCATCAGAATAAAAGGTCAGGCACTGAGTGCTGCAAACAAAAGACACAGGGTTAAAAGAACGGATGAAAACTCAAGAAACCTACGTGCTTCCTTACAGGAGACTCACTTGAGATCCAAGGACACAGACAAACTGCAAGCTGAAGGTGTGGTGACAAGTACCCTACACGAGTGGAACTGAAAAACAAACAATCAAACAGACGGATACTGTTTGAGCCCCCAGAGACATTCAGTAGGAAATAGCCCTATCTGGCCACCGTGAATTCTTTTTGTTTGTTTTCAGCGGTTCCCAGCCATAGATTTAGTGGTGCAGCAACGTTCTTCTTGTTTTCTCTCACCTCAACAACTGTTTTGCTATAATAATAAGCATCTGGGCCTTTGAAATCTGTGGGTTTTATGATCTTCACGAATGTGAAGTAATAACCACCTAAAGAGGGATGTTTGGACACTCAAATAAACATGTCACTCCACAATACACTCTTAGCTCCCAACTGCTCCTGTCTAGAAATTGGTGTTCCTTTTTATTTGACCCTCCATCCTATCCGCAGGGATCATGCCGATGTCCTTCAAACATGGTGGTGATCAAAGCAACAAGTTTACTTTTCTGTTGACAACAGGCCCGGAGGAAGGATACTTGTGGTTTTCAGAGAGAACTTAGTCAATGAATGTGGCTAAATACAGAGAGCAATTTAGAAGGAGATGAAAGAGGACAGAAGATAGAGACACGGGTATATCTCCCTGCACAACCATTTACTGGTTTTGTAGTACACGCGGCCGACACGACCTGAAAGTGTCTCGGTGAACCCAGTGCTCTCCCTACAGAATAGTTACCTTGCAGGATTTTTGGAAGCATAATGTAGGAAAGTGATATAGGGTACATGGTTAACTCTTCTGTACTCAAGGACAGATGGGCAGACAAAAAGATGATTGATTGATTGATAAATAGATAGACAGACAGATAGATAGATATAGGTACATATCGATTAACACAAAGCTACTGCTCATAACCAGGAGAGCAATGGAGAAAGCACCTAGCGATAGTACAAACAAAAAAGAAGAATGAAATCCAGTTTAAAAAGTGCAGTAAGCAGCCAAAAGAAGAAAACAAATCCTATCATTTGCAATAACGTGGATGGAGCTAGAGGGTATTATGCTCAGTCAATTAGGCCAGTCGGAGAAATACAAGTACCAAATGATTTCACTCAGGTGTGGAGTACGACAACAAAGAAAAACTGAAGGAAAAAACAGCAGCAGACACACAGTACCCGAGAGAGGATTAACCGTTATCAAAGAGAAATGGACTTGGTAGGGTTTGTGGGAAGGGAGTAATAAGGGCAGGGAAAAAGAATGGGGGCATTAGGATTTGAATGAACAATGTGTAGGGTGTAGTGTCATGGGGAGGGCTATACAACACAGAGAAGAGAAGTGGTGATTCTACAGCATCTTACTACACGCTGACGGACAGCGACTGTAACTGGGATTTGGCAAGGACTTGGTAAAGGAGGTAGACTAGTAAACATATTGTTCTGCATGTAATTGTATATTAATGAGAACAAAAAAAATTTCAAAGTGCAGTAAGAGCATAGCTCTCAAATATCAGAATAAAAGTACAGGCTTTGACTGCTCCAATCAAAAGACACAGGGTTAGAAGTACTGATGAAAACTCAAGATCACCTATGTGCTCCCTTACTGGAGTCTCACTTGAGATCCAAGGACACAGACAAACTACAAGCTGAAGGGGCGTGGACAGGTACCCTATACAAGTGAATCTGAGAAACAAAGAAACAAATGGTTTATGTTTGAGTCCCCAGAGGCAGTCACTAGAAAATAGTCCTACCTAGCCACCGTGAATTCTTCTTGTTTGGTTCCAGCAGTGCCCAGGTATAGATTTAGTGGTACTGCAATGTCCTTCTCATTTTTTCTCACATCAACAAATGAATTGCTGTAATAATATGCATCTGGACTTTTGAAATCACTGGGTTTTATGATGTTCACAATTGTAAAGAAGTAATCACCACATAAAGAGGGAAGTTTGAACACTGAACCAAACACGTCTCTCCACAACAAACAATTTGCTCCCAAATGCTCCTGTCTAGAAATAGGTGTTCCTTTTTATTTGTCCCTCCTCCTATCAGTGGTGAACACGCCTATGTCCCTAAAACATGGTGGTGAGTAAAGCACCAAGTATACTTTTATGTCTACAACAGGCAGAGAGGAAGTATACTTGGAGTCTTCAGAGAGCACTTAGGCAATGAATGTAGCTAAATACTGTTAGCAAGCGAGAAGGAGGTATAAGAGGACAGAGGACAGAGATACGGTTTCAAGTCCCTGCACCACCATTTACTGGTTTTGTAAGCACACGCGGCTGACTCGATCTGCAACTGTCTCAGTGAGCCCAGTGCTCTCCCTGCGGCCTAGTGACCTTGCTATGTATTTGGAAGCATAATGTAGCGAAGTGACATAGGTGATGTTGTTAACTGTTCTGTACATAAGGATAGATGGGCGGACAGAAAGATGATTTATTCATAGATAGACAGATAGATAGATGACAGATGAGAGATAGACAGTTGATACACATGATAGATGATAGGAAGCTAGATAGATGGATAGATATATAGAGAGAAGGACAGAGAGACAGAAGGATATATAGAAAGATAGATAGATATACAGACAGACAGAGCAATAAATAGATACAGATACATGTCGATTGACACAAAGCTGTTGCTCATAACCAGGAGATGAATGGTGAGAGCACATAGCTAAACTACAAACAAAAAGGAAGAATGAAACCCTGTTTACAAAGTGCATTAAGCAGCCATAAGAAGAAAACAAATCCTACCATTTGCAATGACGTGGATGGAGCTAGACGGTAGTATGTTCACAGAAATAGGTCAGGCGGAGAAAGACAAGTATCAAATGATTTCACTCATGTGTGCAGTACAAGAAAGAAAAACTGATGGAAAAAAACAGCAGCAGACTCAAAGAACCCGAGAGTTGACTGAAAGTTGCCAAAGGGAAAAGGACTGGGCAGGGAGGTTCTGAAGGGAGGGATAATTTTGGGGAGAAAGAATGGGGGCATTAGGATTAGCATGTATATTGCGTGTTGACAGGAAGGCATGTGGAGTGCTGTACAACACAGAGAAGACTATTAGAGATTATATAGCATCTTACTACTCACTGAAGGGCAGCGACTGAAGAGGATTTTCGGGGGGACTTGGTGAAGGGGGAGCATAGTAAACATAAGGTTCTTCACGTAATTGTAGACTAATGATAACAAAAAAATTTTTTTAAGTGCAATAAGGGCACAGCACTGAATCATCAGAATAAAAGGTCAAGTTCTGAGTGCTGCAAACAAAAGACACAGGGTTAAAAGAACGGATGAAAACTCACAAAACCTACGTGCTTCCTTACAGGAGACTCACTTGAGATCCAAGGACACAGACAATCTACAAGCTGAAGGTGTGGGGACAAGTTCCCTACACGAGTGAAACTGAAAAACAAACAATCCAATAAATGGATTGTGTTTGAGCCCCCAGAGACAGTCAGTAGAAAATAGCCCTATCTGGCCACAGTGAATTCTTTTTGTTTGTTCTCAGCAGGGCCCAGCCATAGATTTAGTGGTGCAGCAACGTCCTTCTCATTTCCTCTCACTTCAGCAACTGATTTTCTGTAATAATAAGCATCTTTACCTTTGAAATCGGTGGGTTTTATGATCTTCACGAATGTGAAGTAATAACCACCTAAAGAGGGAAGTTTGGACACTCAAATAAACATGTCACCCCACAATACACTCTTAGCTCCCAACTGCTCCTGTCTAGAAATTGGTGGTCCTTTTTATTTGACCCTCCGTCCTATCAGCAGTGATCACGCCGATGTCCTTCAAACATGGTGGTGAGGAAAGCAACAAGTTTACTTTTCTGTCAACAACAGGCCCAGAGGAAGGATACTTGTGGTCTTCAGGGAGCACTTAGTCAATGAATGTGGCTAAATACAGACAGCAAGTGAGAAGGAGATGAAAGAGGACAGTGGGTAGAGACACGGTTTCAAGTCCCTGCACAACCATTTCCTGCTTTTGTAGGTACACGCGGCCGACTCGATCTGCAAGTGTCTCGGTGAACCCAGTGCTCTCCCTAAATATTAGTTACATTGCAGGATTTTGGGAAGCATAATGTAGGAGAGTGACATAGGCTATGTGTTTCACTGTTCTGTACACAAGTACAGATGAGCAGACAAAAAGCTGATAGATAGATTGACTGATAAATAGTTAGACAGACAGATAGGTAGATATAGGTACATAACGATTAACACAAAGCTACTGCTCTAAACCAGGAGAGCAATGGTGAAAGCACATAGCGATACTACAAACAAAAATAAGAATGAACTCCAGTTTAAAAAGTGCAGTAAGCAGCCATAAGAAGAAAACAAATCCTATCATTTGCAATAACGTGGATGAAGCTGGAGGGTATTATGCTCAGCCAAGTAGGGCAGGCGGAGAAATACATGTACCAAATGATTTCACTCATGTGTGGAGTATGATAAGATAGAAAAACTGAAGGAAAAGACAGCAGCAGACTCACAGAAACCGAGAGTGGACTAACAGTTACCAAGGAGAAAGGGACTGGGTAGGGTTTGTGGGAAGGGAGTAATAAAGGTGGGGAAGAAAAATGGGGGCATTAGGATTAGCATGCATAATGTGTAGGGTGGGGGTTCATGGGTAGGGCTGTACAACATTGAGAAGACATGTAGTAATTCTACAGCATCTTATAACATGCTGATGGACAGCGACTGTAACTGGGATTTGGGGGGAACATGGTGAAGGTGGTAGACTGGAAAACATAATGTTCTGCATGTGATTTTATATTAATGAGAACAAAAAAATTTCAAAGTGCAGTAAGAGCACAGCTCTCAAATATCAGAATGTAAGTACAGGCTTTGAGTGCTCCAATCAAAAGACACAGGTTTAGAAGTACTGATGAAAACTCAAGACCAACTACGTGCTCCCTTACTGGAGACTCACTTGAGATCCAAGGAAACAGACAAAGTACAAGCTGAAGGGGCGGGGACAGGTACCCTATACATGTGAAACTGAGAAACAAACAAACAAACGGATTCTGTTTGAGTCCCCAGAGAGAGTCAGTAAAAAATAGCCCTATCTAGCCACCGTGAAAACTTTTTGTTTGGTTTCAGCAGTGCTCAGGCATAGATTCAGTGGTGCAGCAACTTCCTTCTCATTTCCTCTCACCTCAACAAATGAATTGCTGTAATAATATGCATCTGGGCTTTTAAAATCATTGCGTTTTATGATGTTCAGGAATGTAATGATGTAATAACCACATAAAGAGGGAAGATTGGACCCTCAAATAAACACTTCACTCCACAACACACTCTTTGTTCCCAACTGCTCCTGTCCAGAAATAGGTGTTCCTTTATATTTGTCCCTCCACCTATCAGCAGTGATCACGCCGATGTCCCTCAAACATGGCGGTGTGCAAAGAACCAAGTACACTTTTCTGTCGACAACAGGCCCAGAGGAAGGATACTTGTGGTCTTCAGGGATCACTTTCTCACTGAATGTGGCTAAATAAAGTCACCAAGCAAGCAGGAAGTATAAGAGGACAGAGGACAGAGATACGGTTTCAAGTCCTTTCAACTCCATTTACTGGTTTTGTAAGCACACGTGGCTAACTCTACCTCAAAGTGTATCGGTGAACACAGTGCTCTCCTTCTGGCTTAGTTACCTTGCAAGATTTCTGGAAGCATAATGTAGGGAAGAGACATAGGCTATGTTTTTAACTGTTCTGTACATAAGGATTGTTGGGCAGACAAAGAGATGATTGATTCATAGGTAGATATTTAGACAGACGACAGATGAAAGATAGACAGATAGGTACATAGATTGACAGATGATAGACATCATAGATAGATGATAGGAAGATAGATAGACAGATACATAGATACATACATACATAGATACATAGATGGACAGACAGACCGTTAGATAGAGAGATACAGATACATATCGATTGACACAAAGATATTTTTCATAACCAGGTGTTGAATGGTGAATAACATAGCTAAACTACAAACAAAAAGGAAGAATGAAATCCAGTTTAAAGAGTGCAGTAAGCAGCCTTAAGGAGAAAACAAATACTACCGTTTGCAATGACGTGGATGGAGCTAGACGGTAGTATGTTCAGAGAAATAGGCCAGGCGGAGAAAGACAAGTACCAAGTGATTTCACTCATGTGTGGTGTACAAAAACAAAGAAAAACTGTAGGAAAAATACAGCAGCAGACTCACAGAACCCGAGAGTTGACTAAAAGTTACCAAAGGGAAAAGGACTGATCAGGGTGGGTCTGAAGGGATGGATAAGTGTTTGGAGAAAGAATGGGGGCATTAGGATTAGCATGTATAAAGCGTGCGGTTGGGTGTGCATGGGGAGTACTGTACAACACAGAGAAGACTAGTAGAGATCATATAGCATCTTACTACTCACTGATGGTCAGTGACTGTAACGGGGTCTGTGGGGGGGGACATGGTGAAGGGTTCTACAGGATCCAACTACAGCTGATCGACAGTGACTGAAGAGGTTTTTCGGGGGGACTTGGTGATGGGGGAAGCACAGTAAACATAATGTTCTTCACGTGATTGTAGATTAATTATAAAAAAAATACTTTAAGTGCAATAAGTGCACTGCTCTGAATCATCAGAATAAAAGGTCAGGCACTGAGTGCTGCAAACAAAAGACACAGGGTTAAAAGAACGGATGAAAACTCAAGAAACCTACGTGCTTCCTTACAGGAGACTCACTTGAGATCCAAGGACACAGACAAACTGCAAGCTGAAGGTGTGGTGACAAGTACCCTACACGAGTGGAACTGAAAAACAAACAATCAAACAGACGGATACTGTTTGAGCCCCCAGAGACATTCAGTAGGAAATAGCCCTATCTGGCCACCGTGAATTCTTTTTGTTTGTTTTCAGCGGTTCCCAGCCATAGATTTAGTGGTGCAGCAACGTTCTTCTTGTTTTCTCTCACCTCAACAACTGTTTTGCTATAATAATAAGCATCTGGGCCTTTGAAATCTGTGGGTTTTATGATCTTCACGAATGTGAAGTAATAACCACCTAAAGAGGGATGTTTGGACACTCAAATAAACATGTCACTCCACAATACACTCTTAGCTCCCAACTGCTCCTGTCTAGAAATTGGTGTTCCTTTTTATTTGACCCTCCATCCTATCCGCAGTGATCATGCCGATGTCCTTCAAACATGGTGGTGATCAAAGCAACAAGTTTACTTTTCTGTTGACAACAGGCCCGGAGGAAGGATACTTGTGGTTTTCAGAGAGAACTTAGTCAATGAATGTGGCTAAATACAGAGAGCAATTTAGAAGGAGATGAAAGAGGACAGAAGATAGAGACACGGGTATATCTCCCTGCACAACCATTTACTGGTTTTGTAGTACACGCGGCCGACACGACCTGAAAGTGTCTCGGTGAACCCAGCGCTCTCCCTACAGAATAGTTACCATGCAGGATTTTTGGAAGCATAATGTAGGAAAGTGATATAGGGTACAAGGTTAACTGTTCTGTACTGAAGGACAGATGGGCAGACAAAAAGATGATTGATTGATTGATAAATAGATAGACAGACAGATAGATAGATATAGGTACATATCGATTAACACAAAGCTACTGCTCATAACCAGGAGAGCAATGGAGAAAGCACCTAGCGATAGTACAAACAAAAAAGAAGAATGAAATCCAGTTTAAAAAGTGCAGTAAGCAGCCAAAAGAAGAAAACAAATCCTATCATTTGCAATAACGTGAATGGAGCTAGAGGTATTATGCTCAGTCAATTACTCCAGTCGGAGAAATACAAGTACCAAATGATTTCACTCAGGTGTGGAGTATGACAACAAAGAAAAACTGAATGAAAAAACAGCAGCAGACACACAGTACCCGAGAGAGGACTAACCGTTATCAAAGAGAAATGGACTTGGTAGGGTTTGTGGGAAGGGAGTGATAAGGGCAGGGATAAAGAATGGGGGCATTAGGATTTGAATGAACAATGTGTAGGGTGTAGTGTCATGGGGAGGGCTATACAACACAGAGAAGAGAAGTGGTGATTCTACAGCATCTTACTACACGCTGACGGACAGCGACTGTAACTGGGATTTGGCAAGGACTTGGTAAAGGAGGTAGACTAGTAAACATATTGTTCTGCATGTAATTGTATATTAATGAGAACAAAAAAAATTTCAAAGTGCAGTAAGAGCGTACATAGCTCTCAAATATCAGAATAAAAGTACAGGCTTTGACTGCTCCAATCAAAAGACACAGGGTTAGAAGTACTGATGAAAACTCAAGATCACCTATGTGCTCCCTTACTGGAGTCTCCCTTGAGATCCAAGGACACAGACAAACTACAAGCTGAAGGGGCGCGGACAGGTACCCTATACAAGTGAATCTGAGAAACAAAGAAACAAATGGATTCTGTTTGAGTCCCCAGAGGCAGTCACTAGAAAATAGTCCTACCTAGCCACCGTGAATTCTTTTTGTTTGGTTCCAGCAGTGCCCAGGTATAGATTTAGTGGTACTGCAATGTCCTTCTCATTTTTTCTCACATCAACAAATGAATTGCTGTAATAATATGCATCTGGACTTTTGAAATCACTGGGTTTTATGATGTTCACAATTGTAAAGAAGTAATCACCACATAAAGAGGGAAGTTTGAACACTGAACCAAACACGTCTCTCCACAACAAACAATTTGCTCCCAAATGCTCCTGTCTAGAAATAGGTGTTCCTTTTTATTTGTCCCTCCTCCTATCAGTGGTGAACACGCCTATGTCCCTAAAACATGGTGGTGAGTAAAGCACCAAGTATACTTTTATGTCTACAACAGGCAGAGAGGAAGTATACTTGGGGTCTTCAGAGAGCACTTAGGCAATGAATGTAGCTAAATACTGTTAGCAAGCGAGAAGGAGGTATAAGAGGACAGAGGACAGAGATACGGTTTCAAGTCCCTGCACCACCATTTACTGGTTTTGTAAGCACACGCGGCTGACTCGATCTGCAACTGTCTCAGTGAGCCCAGTGCTCTCCCTGCGGCTTGGTGACCTTGCAATGTATTTGGAAGCATAATGTAGCGAAGTGACATAGGTGATGTTGTTAACTGTTCTGTACATAAGGATAGATGGGCGGACAGAAAGATGATTTATTCATAGATAGACAGATAGATAGGTGACAGATGAGAGATAGACAGATGATACACATGATAGATGATAGGAAGCTAGATAGATGGATAGATATATAGAGAGAAGGACAGAGAGACAGAAGGATATATAGAAAGATAGATAGATATACAGACAGACAGAGCAATAAATAGATACAGATAGATATCGATTGACAAAAAGCTGTTGCTTATAACCAGGAGATGAATGGTGAGAGCACATAGCTAAACTACAAACAAAAAGGAAGAATGAAACCCTGTTTACAAAGTGCATTAAGCAGCCATAAGAAGAAAACAAATCCTACCATTTGCAATGACGTGGATGGAGCTAGACGGTAGTATGTTCACAGAAATAGGTCAGGCGGAGAAAGACAAGTATCAAATGATTTCACTCATGTGTGCAGTACAACAACAAAGAAAAACTGATGGAAAAAAACAGCAGCAGACTCACAGAACCCGAGAGTTGACTGAAAGTTGCCAAAGGGAAAAGGACTGGGCAGGGAGGTTCTGAAGGGAGGGATAAGTTTGGGGAGAAAGAATGGGGGCATTAGGATTAACATGTATATTGCGTGTTGACAGGAAGGCATGTGGAGTGCTGTACAACACAGAGAAGACTATTAGAGATTATATAGCATCTTACTACTCACTGAAGGGCAGCGACTGAAGAGGATTTTCGGGGGGACTTGGTGAAGGGGGAGCATAGTAAACATAAGGTTCTTCACGTAATTGTAGACTAATGATAACAAAAAAATTTTTTTAAGTGCAATAAGGGCACAGCACTGAATCATCAGAATAAAAGGTCAAGTTCTGAGTGCTGCAAACAAAAGACACAGGGTTAAAAGAACGGATGAAAACTCACAAAACCTACGTGCTTCCTTACAGGAGACTCACTTGAGATCCAAGGACACAGACAATCTACAAGCTGAAGGTGTGGGGACAAGTTCCCTACACGAGTGAAACTGAAAAACAAACAATCCAATAAATGGATTGTGTTTGAGCCCCCAGAGACAGTCAGTAGAAAATAGCCCTATCTGGCCACAGTGAATTCTTTTTGTTTGTTCTCAGCAGGGCCCAGCCATAGATTTAGTGGTGCAGCAACGTCCTTCTCATTTCCTCTCACTTCAGCAACTGATTTTCTGTAATAATAAGCATCTTTACCTTTGAAATCGGTGGGTTTTATGATCTTCACGAATGTGAAGTAATAACCACCTAAAGAGGGAAGTTTGGACACTCAAATAAACATGTCACCGCACAATACACTCTTAGCTCCCAACTGCTCCTGTCTAGAAATTGGTGGTCCTTTTTATTTGACCCTCCGTCCTATCAGCAGTGATCACGCCGATGTCCTTCAAACATGGTGGTGAGGAAAGCAACAAGTTTACTTTTCTGTCAACAACAGGCCCAGAGGAAGGATACTTGTGGTCTTCAGGGAGCACTTAGTCAATGAATGTGGCTAAATACAGACAGCAAGTGAGAAGGAGATGAAAGAGGACAGTGGGTAGAGACACGGTTTCAAGTCCCTGCACAACCATTTCCTGCTTTTGTAGGTACACGCGGCCGACTCGATCTGCAAGTGTCTCGGTGAACCCAGTGCTCTCCCTAAATATTAGTTACATTGCAGGATTTTGGGAAGCATAATGTAGGAGAGTGACATAGGCTATGTGTTTCACTGTTCTGTACACAAGTACAGATGAGCAGACAAAAAGCTGATAGATAGATTGACTGATAAATAGTTAGACAGACAGATAGGTAGATATAGGTACATAACGATTAACACAAAGCTACTGCTCTAAACCAGGAGAGCAATGGTGAAAGCACATAGCGATACTACAAACAAAAATAAGAATGAACTCCAGTTTAAAAAGTGCAGTAAGCAGCCATAAGAAGAAAACAAATCCTATCATTTGCAATAACGTGGATGGAGCTAGAGGGTATTATGCTCAGCCAAGTAGGCCAGGCGGAGAAATACATGTACCAAATGATTTCACTCATGTGTGGAGTATGATAAGATAGAAAAACTGAAGGAAAAGACAGCAGCAGACTCACAGAAACCGAGAGTGGACTAACAGTTACCAAGGAGAAAGGGACTGGGTAGGGTTTGTGGGAAGGGAGTAATAAAGGTGGGGAAGAAGAATGGGGGCATTAGGATTAGCATGCATAATGTGTAGGGTGGGGGTTCATGGGTAGGGCTGTACAACATTGAGAAGACATGTAGTGATTCTACAGCATCTTATAACATGCTGATGGACAGCGACTGTAACTGGGATTTGGGGGGAACATGGTGAAGGGGGTAGACTGGAAAACATAATGTTCTGCATGTGATTTTATATTAATGAGAACAAAAATTTTCAAAGTGCAGTAAGAGCACAGCTCTCAAATATCAGAATGAAAGTACAGGCTTTGAGTGCTCCAATCAAAAGACACAGGTTTAGAAGTACTGATGAAAACTCAAGACCACCTACGTGCTCCCTTACTGGAGACTCACTTGAGATCCAAGGAAACAGACAAAGTACAAGCTGAAGGGGCGGGGACAGGTACCCTATACATGTGAAACTGAGAAACAAACAAACAAACGGATTCTGTTTGAGTCCCCAGAGAGAGTCAGTAAAAAATAGCCCTATCTAGCCACCGTGAAAACTTTTTGTTTGGTTTCAGCAGTGCTCAGGCATAGATTCAGTGGTGCAGCAACTTCCTTCTCATTTCCTCTCACCTCAACAAATGAATTGCTGTAATAATATGCATCTGGGCTTTTAAAATCATTGCGTTTTATGATGTTCAGGAATGTAATGAAGTAATAACCACATAAAGAGGGAAGATTGGACCCTCAAATAAACACTTCACTCCACAACACACTCTTTGTTCCCAACTGCTCCTGTCCAGAAATAGGTGTTCCTTTATATTTGTCCCTCCACCTATCAGCAGTGATCACGCCGATGTCCCTCAAACATGGCGGTGTGCAAAGAACCAAGTACACTTTTCTGTCGACAACAGGCCCAGAGGAAGGATACTTGTGGTCTTCAGGGATCACTTTCTCACTGAATGTGGCTAAATAAAGTCACCAAGCGAGCAGGAAGTATAAGAGGACAGAGGACAGAGATACGGTTTCAAGTCCTTTCACCTCCATTTACTGGTTTTGTAAGCACACGTTTCTAACTCTTCTTCAAAGTGTATCGGTGAACACAGTGCTCTCCTTCTGGCTTAGTTACCTTGCAAGATTTCTGGAAGCATAATGTAGGGAAGAGACATAGGCTATGTTTTTAACTGTTCTGTACATAAGGATTGTTGGGCAGACAAAGAGATGATTGATTCATAGGTAGATATTTAGACAGACGACAGATGAAAGATAGACAGATAGGTACATAGATTGACAGATGATAGACATCATAGATAGATGATAGGAAGATAGATAGACAGATACATAGATACATACATACATAGATACATAGATGGACAGACAGACCGTTAGATAGAGAGATACAGATACATATCGATTGACACAAAGATATTTTTCATAACCAGGTGTTGAATGGTGAATAACATAGCTAAACTACAAACAAAAAGGAAGAATGAAATCCAGTTTAAAGAGTGCAGTAAGCAGCCTTAAGGAGAAAACAAATACTACCGTTTGCAATGACGTGGATGGAGCTAGACGGTAGTATGTTCAGAGAAATAGGCCAGGCGGAGAAAGACAAGTACCAAGTGATTTCACTCATGTGTGGAGTATAAAAACAAAGAAAAACTGTAGGAAAAATACAGCAGCAGACTCTCAGAACCCGAGAGTTGACTAAAAGTTACCAAAGGGAAAAGGACTGGGCAGGGTGGGTCTGAAGGGATGGATAAGTGTTTGGAGAAAGAATGGGGGCATTAGGATTAGCATGTATAACGCGTGGGGTTGGGTGTGCATGGGGAGTACTGTACAACACAGAGAAGACTAGTAGAGATCATATAGCATCTTACTACTCACTGATGGTCAGTGACTGTAACGGGGTCTGTGGGGGGGGACATGGTGAAGGGTTCTACAGCATCCAACTATAGCTGATCGACAGTGACTGAAGAGGTTTTTCAGGGGGACTTGGTGATGGGGGAAGCACAGTAAACATAATGTTCTTCACGTGATTTTAGATTAATTATAAAAAAAATAACTTTAAGTGCAATAAGTGCACTGCTCTGAATCATCAGAATGAAAGGTCAGGCACTGAGTGCTGCAAACAAAAGACACAGGGTTAAAAGAACGGATGAAAACTCAAGAAACCTACGTGCTTCCTTACAGGAGACTCACTTGAGATCCAAATACACAGACAAACTGCAAGCTGAAGGTGTGGTGACAAGTACCCTACACGAGTGGAACTGAAAAACAAACAATCAAACAAACGGATACTGTTTGAGCCCCCAGAGACATTCAGTAGGAAATAGCCCTATCTGGCCACCGTGAATTCTTTTTGTTTGTTTTCAGCGGTTCCCAGCCATAGATTTAGTGGTGCAGCAACGTTCTTCTTGTTTTCTCTCACCTCAACAACTGTTTTGCTATAATAATAAGCATCTGGGCCTTTGAAATCTGTGGGTTTTATGATCTTCACGAATGTGAAGTAATAACCACCTAAAGAGGGATGTTTGGACACTCAAATAAACATGTCACTCCACAATACACTCTTAGCTCCCAACTGCTCCTGTCTAGAAATTGGTGTTCCTTTTTATTTGACCCTCTGTCCTATCCGCAGTGATCATGCCGATGTCCTTCAAACATGGTGGTGATCAAAGCAACAAGTTTACTTTTCTGTTGACAACAGGCCTGGAGGAATTATACTTGTGGTTTTCAGAGAGAACTTAGTCAATGAATGTGGCTAAATACAGAGAGCAATTTAGAAGGAGATGAAAGAGGACAGAAGATAGAGACACGGGTATATCTCCCTGCACAACCATTTACTGGTTTTCTAGTACACGCGGCCGACACGACCTGAAACTGTCTCGGTGAACCCAGTGCTCTCCCTACAGAATAGTTACCCTGCAGGATTTTTGGAAACATAATGTAGGAAAGTGATATAGGGTATATGGTTAACTGTTCTGTACTCAAGGACAGATGGGCAGACAAAAAGATGATTGATTGATTGATAAATAGATAGACAGACAGATAGATAGATATAGGTACATATCGATTAACACAAAGCTACTGCTCATAACCAGGAGAGCAATGGAGAAAGCACCTAGCGATAGTACAAACAAAAAAGAAGAATGAAATCCAGTTTAAAAAGTGCAGTAAGCAGCCAAAAGAAGAAAACAAATCCTATCATTTGCAATAACGTGGATGGAGCTAGAGGGTATTATGCTCAGTCAATTACTCCAGTCGGAGAAATACAAGTACCAAATGATTTCACTCAGGTGTGGAGTACGACAACAAAGAAAAACTGAAGGAAAAAACAGCAGCAGACACACAGTACCCGAGAGAGGACTAACCGTTATCAAAGAGAAATGGACTTGGTAGGGTTTGTGGGAAGGGAGTGATAAGGCCAGGGAAAAAGAATGGGGGCATTAGGATTTGAATGAACAATGTGTAGGGTGTAGTGTCATGGGGAGGGCTATACAACACAGAGAAGAGAAGTGGTGATTCTACAGCATCTTACTACACGCTGACGGACAGCGACTGTAACTGGGATTTGGCAAGGACTTGGTAAAGGAGGTAGACTAGTAAACATATTGTTCTGCATGTAATTGTATATTAATGAGAACAAAAAAAATTTCAAAGTGCAGCAAGAGCATAGCTCTCAAATATCAGAATAAAAGTACAGGCTTTGACTGCTCCCATCAAAAGACACAGTGTTAGAAGTACTGATGAAAACTCAAGATCACCTATGTGCTCCCTTACTGGAGTCTCACTTGAGATCCAATGACACAGACAAACTACAAGCTGAAGGGGCGTGCCCAGGTACCCTATACAAGTGAATCTGAGAAACAAAGAAACAAATGGATTCTGTTTGAGTCCCCAGAGGCAGTCACTAGAAAATAGTCCTACCTAGCCACCGTGAATTCTTTTTGTTTGGTTCCAGCAGTGCCCAGGTATAGATTTAGTGGTACTGCAATGTCCTTCTCATTTTTTCTCACATCAACAAATGAATTGCTGTAATAATATGCATCTGGACTTTTGAAATCACTGGGTTTTATGATGTTCACAATTGTAAAGAAGTAATCACAACATAAAGAGGGAAGTTTGAACACTGAACCAAACACGTCTCTCCACAACAAACAATTTGCTCCCAAATGCTCCTGTCTAGAAATAGGTGTTCCTTTTTATTTGTCCCTCCTCCTATCAGTGGTGAACACGCCTATGTCCCTAAAACATGGTGGTGAGTAAAGCACCAAGTATACTTTTATGTCTAAAACAGACAGAGAGGAAGTATACTTGGGGTCTTCAGAGAGCACTTAGGCAATGAATGTAGCTAAATACTGTTAGCAAGCGAGAAGGAGGTATAAGAGGACAGAGGACAGAGATACGGTTTCAAGTCCCTGCACCACCATTTACTGGTTTTGTAAGCACACGCGGCTGACTCGATCTGCAACTGTCTCAGTGAGCCCAGTGCTCTCCCTGCGGCCTAGTGACCTTGCAATGTATTTGGAAGCATAATGTAGCGAAGTGACATAGGTGATGTTGTTAACTGTTCTGTACATAAGGATAGATGGGCGGACAGAAAGATGATTTATTCATAGATAGACAGATAGATAGGTGACAGATGAGAGATAGACAGATGATACACATGATAGATGATAGGAAGCTAGATAGATGGATAGATATATAGAGAGAAGGACAGAGAGACAGAAGGATATATAGAAAGATAGATAGATATACAGACAGACAGAGCAATAAATAGATACAGATAGATATCGATTGACACAAAGCTGTTGCTCATGACCAGGAGATGAATGGTGAGAGCACATAGCTAAACTACAACCAAAAAGGAAAAATGAAACCCTGTTTACAAAGTGCATTAAGCAGCCATAAGAAGAAAACAAATCCTACCATTTGCAATGACGTGGATGGAGCTAGACGGTAGTATGTTCACAGAAATAGGTCAGGCGGAGAAAGACAAGTATCAAATGATTTCACTCATGTGTGCAGTATAACAACAAAGAAAAACTGATGGAAAAAAACAGCAGCAGACTCACAGAACCCGAGAGTTGACTGAAAGTTGCCAAAGGGAAAAGGACTGGGCAGGGAGGTTCTGAAGGGAGGGATAAGTTTGGGGAGAAAGAATGGGGGCATTAGGATTAGCATGTATATTGCGTGTTGACAGGAAGGCAAGTGGAGTGCTGTACAACACAGAGAAGACTATTAGAGATTATATAGCATCTTACTACTCACTGAAGGAAAGCGACTGAAGAGGATTTTCGGGGGGACTTGGTGAATGGGGAGCATAGTAAACATAAGGTTCTTCACGTAATTGTAGACTAATGATAACAAAAAAATTTTTTTAAGTGCAATAAGGGCACAGCACTGAATCATCAGAATAAAAGGTCAAGTTCTGAGTGCTGCAAACAAAAGACACAGGGTTAAAATAACGGATGAAAACTCAAGAAACCTACGTGCTTCCTTACAGGAGACTCACTTGAGATCCAAGGACACAGACAAACTGCAAGCTGAAGGTGTGGTGACAAGTACCCTACACGAGTGGAACTGAAAAACAAACAATCAAACAGACGGATACTGTTTGAGCCCCCAGAGACATTCAGTAGGAAATAGCCCTATCTGGCCACCGTGAATTCTTTTTGTTTGTTTTCAGCGGTTCCCAGCCATAGATTTAGTGGTGCAGCAACGTTCTTCTTGTTTTCTCTCACCTCAACAACTGTTTTGCTATAATAATAAGCATCTGGGCCTTTGAAATCTGTGGGTTTTATGATCTTCACGAATGTGAAGTAATAACCACCTAAAGAGGGATGTTTGGACACTCAAATAAACATGTCACTCCACAATACACTCTTAGCTCCCAACTGCTCCTGTCTAGAAATTGGTGTTCCTTTTTATTTGACCCTCTGTCCTATCCGCAGTGATCATGCCGATGTCCTTCAAACATGGTGGTGATCAAAGCAACAAGTTTACTTTTCTGTTGACAACAGGCCCGGAGGAAGGATACTTGTGGTTTTCAGAGAGAACTTAGTCAATGAATGTGGCTAAATACAGAGAGCAATTTAGAAGGAGATGAAAGAGGACAGAAGATAGAGACACGGGTATATCTCCCTGCACAACCATTTACTGGTTTTGTAGTACACGCGGCCGACACAAGCCCTGAAAGTGTCTCGGTGAACCCAGTGCTCTCCCTACAGAATAGTTACCTTGCAGGATTTTTGGAAGCATAATGTAGGAAAGTGATATAGGGTACATGGTTAACTGTTCTGTACTCAAGGACAGATGGGCAGACAAAAAATGATTGATTGATTGATAAATAGATAGACAGACAGATAGATAGATATAGGTACATATCGATTAACACAAAGCTACTGCTCATAACCAGGAGAGCAATGGAGAAAGAAAATAGCGATAGTACAAACAAAAAAGAAGAATGAAATCCAGTTTAAAAAGTGCAGTAAGCAGCCAAAAGAAGAAAACAAATCCTATCATTTGCAATAACGTGGATGGAGCAAGAGGGTATTATGCTCAGTCAAATACTCCAGTAGGAGAAATACAAGTACCAAATGATTTCACTCAGGTGTGGAGTACGACAACAAAGAAAAACTGAAGGAAAAAACAGCAGCAGACACACAGTTCCCGAGAGAGGACTAACCGTTATCAAAGAGAAATGGACTTGGTAGGGTTTGTGGGAAGGGAGTGATAAGGGCAGGGAAAAAGAATGGGGGCATTAGGATTTGAATGAACAATGTGTAGGGTGTAGTGTCATGGGGAGGGCTATACAACACAGAGAAGAGAAGTGGTGATTCTACAGCATCTTACTACACGCTGACGAACAGCGACTGTAACTGGGATTTGGCAAGGACTTGGTAAAGGAGGTAGACTAGTAAACATATTGTTCTGCATGTAATTGTATATTAATGAGAACAAAAAAATTCTCAAAGTGCAGTAAGAGCATAGCTCTCAAATATCAGAATAAAAGTACAGGCTTTGACTGCTCCAATCAAAAGACACAGGGTTAGAAGTACTGATGAAAACTCAAGATCACCTATGTGCTCCCTTACTGGAGTCTCACTTGAGATCCAAGGACACAGACAAACTACAAGCTGAAGGGGTGCGGACAGGTACCCTATACAAGTGAATCTGAGAAACAAAGAAACAAATGGATTCTGTTTGTGTCCCCAGAGGCAGTCACTAGAAAATAGTCCTACCTAGCCACCGTGAATTCTTTTTGTTTGGTTCCAGCAGTGCCCAGGTATAGATTTAGTGGTACTGCAATGTCCTTCTCATTTTTTCTCACATCAACAAATGAATTGCTGTAATAATATGCATCTGGACTTTTGAAATCACTGGGTTTTATGATGTTCACAATTGTAAAGAAGTAATCACCACATAAAGAGGGAAGTTTGAACACTGAACCAAACACGTCTCTCCACAACAAACAATTTGCTCCCAAATGCTCCTGTCTAGAAATAGGTGTTCCTTTTTATTTGTCCCTCCTCCTATCAGTGGTGAACACGCCTATGTCCCTAAAACATCTTGGTGAGTAAAGCACCAAGTATACTTTTATGTCTACAACAGGCAGAGAGGAAGTATACTTGGGGTCTTCAGAGAGCACTTAGGCAATGAATGTAGCTAAATACTGTTAGCAAGCGAGAAGGAGGTGTAAGAGGACAGAGGATAGAGATACGGTTTCAAGTCCCTGCACCACCATTTACTGGTTTTGTAAGCAAACGCGGCTGACTCGATCTGCAACTGTCTCAGTGAGCCCAGTGCTCTCCCTGCGGCCTAGTGACCTTGCAATGTATTTGGAAGCATAATGTAGCGAAGTGACATAGGTGATGTTGTTAACTGTTCTGTACATAAGGATAGATGGGCGGACAGAAAGATGATTTATTCATAGATAGACAGATAGATGACAGATGAGAGATAGACAGATGATACACATGATGGATGATAGGAAGCTAGATAGATGGATAGATATATAGAGAGAAGGACAGAGAGACAGAAGGATATATAGAAAGATAGATAGATATACAGACAGACAGAGCAATAAATAGATACAGATACATATCGATTGACACAAAGCTGTTGCTCATAACCAGGAGATGAATGGTGAGAGCACATAGCTAAACTACAAAGAAAAAGGAAAAATGAAACCCTGTTTACAAAGTGCATTAAGCAGCCATAAGAAGAAAACAAATCCTACCATTTGCAATGACGTGGATGGAGCTAGACGGTAGTATGTTCACAGAAATAGGTCAGGCGGAGAAAGACAAGTATCACATGATTTCACTCATGTGTGCAGTATAACAACAAAGAAAAACTGATGGAAAAAAACAGCAGCAGACTCACAGAACCCGAGAGTTGACTGAAAGTTGCCAAAGGGAAAAGGACTGGGCAGGGAGGTTCTGAAGGGAGGGATAAGTTTGGGGAGAAAGAATGGGGGCATTAGGATTAGCATGTATATTGCGTGTTGACAGGAAGGCAAGTGGAGTGCTGTACAACACAGAGAAGACTATTAGAGATTATATAGCATCTTACTACTCACTGAAGGACAGCGACTGAAGAGGATTTTCGGGGGGACTTGGTGAAGGGGGAGCATAGTAAACATAAGGTTCTTCACGTAATTGTAGACTAATGATAACAAAAAAATTGTTTTAAGTGCAATAAGGGCACAGCACTGAATCATCAGAATAAAAGGTCAAGTTCTGAGTGCTGCAAACAAAAGACACAGGGTTAAAAGAACGGATGAAAACTCAAAAAACCTACGTGCTTCCTTACAGGAGACTCACTTGAGATCCAAGGACACAGACAATCTACAAGCTGAAGGTGTGGGGACAAGTTCCATACACGAGTGAAACTGAAAAACAAACAATCCAATATATGGATTGTGTTTGAGCCCCCAGAGACAGTCAGTAGAAAATAGCCCTATCTGGCCACAGTGAATTCTTTTTGTTTGTTCTCAGCAGGGCCCAGCCATAGATTTAGTGGTGCAGCAACGTCCTTCTCATTTCCTCTCACTTCAGCAACAGATTTGCTGTAATAATAAGCATCTTTACCTTTGAAATCGGTGGGTTTTATGATCTTCACGAATGTGAAGTAATAACAAACTAAAGAGGGAAGTTTGGACACTCAAATAAACATGTCACCCCACAATACACTCTTAGCTCCCAACTGCTCCTGTCTAGAAATTGGTGGTCCTTTTTATTTGACCCTCCGTCCTATCAGCATTGATCACGCCGATGTCCTTCAAACATGGTGGTGAGGAAAGCAACAAGTTTACTTTTCTGTCATCAACAGGCCCAGAGGAAGGATACTTGTGGTCTTCAGGGAGCACTTAGTCAATGAATGTTGCTAAATACAGACAGCAAGTGAGAAGGAGATGAAAGAGGACAGTGGGTAGAGACACGGTTTCAAGTCCCTGCACAACCAATTCCTGCATTTGTAGGTACACGCGGCCGACTCGATCTGCAAGTGTCTCGGTGTACCCAGTGCTCTCCCTAAATATTAGTTACATTGCAGGATTTTGGGAAGCATAATGTAGGAGAGTGACATAGGCTATGTGTTTAACTGTTCTGTACACAAGTACAGATGAGCAGACAAAAAGCTGATAGATAGATTGATTGATAAATAGTTAGACAGACAGATAGGTAGATATAGGTACATAACGATTAACACAAAGCTACTGCTCTAAACCAGGAGAGCAATGGTGAAAGCGCATAGCGATACTACAAACAAAAATAAGAATGAACTCCAGTTTAAAAAGTGCAGTAAGCAGCCATAAGAAGAAAACAAATCCTATCATTTGCAATAACGTGGATGGAGCTAGAGGGTATTATGCTCAGCCAAGTAGGCCAGGCGGAGAAATACATGAACCAAATGATTTCACTCATGTGTGGAGTATGATAAGATAGAAAAACTGAAGGAAAAGACAGCAGCAGACTCACAGAAACCGAGAGTGGACTAACAGTTACCAAGGAGAAAGGGACTGGGTAGGGTTTGTGGGAAGGGAGTAATAAAGGTGGGGAAGAAGAATGGGGGCATTAGGATTAGCATGCATAATGTGTAGGGTGGGGGTTCATGGGTAGGGCTGTACAACATTGAGAAGACATGTAGTGATTCTACAGCATCTTATAACATGCTGATGGACAGCGACTGTAACTGGGATTTGGGGGGAACATGGTGAAGGGGTAGACTGGAAAACATAATGTTCTGCATGTGATTTTATATTAATGAGAACAAAAAAATTTCAAAGTGCAGTAAGAGCACAGCTCTCAAATATCAGAATGAAAGTACAGGCTTTGAGTGCTCCAATCAAAAGACACAGGTTTAGAAGTACTGATGAAAACTCAAGACCACCTACGTGCTCCCTTACTGGAGACTCACTTGAGATCCAAGGAAACAGACAAAGTACAAGCTGAAAGGGCGGGGACAGGTACCCTATACATGTGAAACTGAGAAACAAACAAACAAACGGATTCTGTTTGAGTCCCCAGAGAGAGTCAGTAAAAAATAGCCCTATCTAGCCACCGTGAAAACTTTTTGTTTGGTTTCAGCAGTGCTCAGGCATAGATTCAGTGGTGCAGCAACTTCCTTCTCATTTCCTCTCACCTCAACAAATGAATTGCTGTAATAATATGCATCTGGGCTTTTAAAATCATTGCGTTTTATGATGTTCAGGAATGTAATGAAGTAATAACCACATAAAGAGGGAAGATTGGACCCTCAAATAAACACTTCACTCCACAACACACTCTTTGTTCCCAACTGCTCCTGTCCAGAAATAGGTGTTCCTTTATATTTGTCCCTCCACCTATCAGCAGTGATCACGCCGATGTCCCTCAAACATGGCGGTGTGCAAAGAACCAAGTACACTTTTCTGTCGACAACAGGCCCAGAGGAAGGATACTTTTGGTCTTCAGGGATCACTTTCTCACTGAATGTGGCTAAATAAAGTCACCAAGCGAGCAGGAAGTATAAGAGGACAGAGGACAGAGATACGGTTTCAAGTCCTTTCACCTCCATTTACTGGTTTTATAAGCACACGTGGCTAACTCTTCTTCAAAGTGTATCGGTGAACACAGTGCTCTCCTTATGGCTTAGTTACCTTGCAAGATTTCTGGAAGCATAATGTAGGGAAGAGACATAGGCTATGTTGTTAACTGTTCGGTACATAAGGATTGTTGGGCAGACAAAGAGATGATTGATTCATAGGTAGATATTTAGACAGACGACAGATGAAAGATAGACAGATAGGTACATAGATTGACAGATGATAGACATCATAGATAGATGATAGGAAGATAGATAGACAGATACATAGATACATACATACATAGATACATAGATGGACAGACAGACCGTTAGATAGAGAGATACAGATACATATCGATTGACACAAAGATATTTTTCATAACCAGGTGTTGAATGGTGAATAACATAGCTAAACTACAAACAAAAAGGAAGAATGAAATCCAGTTTAAAGAGTGCAGTAAGCAGCCTTAAGGAGAAAACAAATACTACCGTTTGCAATGACGTGGATGGAGCTAGACGGTAGTATGTTCAGAGAAATAGGCCAGGCGGAGAAAGACAAGTACCAAGTGATTTCACTCATGTGTGGAGTATAAAAACAAAGAAAAACTGTAGGAAAAATACAGCAGCAGACTCTCAGAACCCGAGAGTTGACTAAAAGTTACCAAAGGGAAAAGGACTGGGCAGGGTGGGTCTGAAGGGATGGATAAGTGTTTGGAGAAAGAATGGGGGCATTAGGATTAGCATGTATAAAGCGTGGGGTTGGGTGTGCATGGGGAGTACTGTACAACACAGAGAAGACTAGTAGAGATCATATAGCATCTTACTACTCACTGATGGTCAGTGACTGTAACGGGGTCTGTGGGGCGGGACATGGTGAAGGGTTCTACAGCATCCAACTACAGCTGATCGACAGTGACTGAAGAGGTTTTTCAGGGGGATTTGGTGATGGGGGAAGCACAGTAAACATAATGTTCTTCACGTGATTGTAGATTAATTATAAAAAAAATACTTTAAGTGCAATAAGTGCACTGCTCTGAATCATCAGAATAAAAGGTCAGGCACTGAGTGCTGCAAACAAAAGACACAGGGTTAAAAGAACGGATGAAAACTCAAGAAACCTACGTGCTTCCTTACAGGAGACTCACTTGAGATCCAAGGACACAGACAAACTGCAAGCTGAAGGTGTGGTGACAAGTACCCTACACGAGTGGAACTGAAAAACAAACAATCAAACAAACGGATACTGTTTGAGCCCCCAGAGACATTCAGTAGGAAATAGCCCTATCTGGCCACCGTGAATTCTTTTTGTTTGTTTTCAGCGGTTCCCAGCCATAGATTTAGTGGTGCAGCAACGTTCTTCTTGTTTTCTCTCACCTCAACAACTGTTTTGCTATAATAATAAGCATCTGGGCCTTTGAAATCTGTGGGTTTTATGATCTTCACGAATGTGAAGTAATAACCACCTAAAGAGGGATGTTTGGACACTCAAATAAACATGTCACTCCACAATACACTCTTAGCTCCCAACTGCTCCTGTCTAGAATTTGGTGTTCCTTTTTATTTGACCCTCCGTCCTATCCGCAGTGATCATGCCGATGTCCTTCAAACATGGTGGTGATCAAAGCAACAAGTTTACTTTTCTGTTGACAACAGGCCCGGAGGAAGGATACTTGTGGTTTTCAGAGAGAACTTAGTCAATGAATGTGGCTAAATACAGAGAGCAATTTAGGAGATGAAAGAGGACAGAAGATAGAGACACGGGTATATCTCCCTGCACAACCATTTACTGGTTTTGTAGTACACGCGGCCGACACGACCTGAAAGTGTCTCGGTGAACCCAGTGCTCTCCCTACAGAATAGTTACCTTGCAGGATTTATGGAAACATAATGTAGGAAAGTGATATAGGGTATATGGTTAACTGTTCTGTACTCAAGGACAGATGGGCAGACAAAAAGATGATTGATTGATTGATAAATAGATAGACAGACAGATAGATAGATATAGGTACATATCGATTAACACAAAGCTACTGCTCATAACCAGGAGAGCAATGGAGAAAGCACATAGCGATAGTACAAACAAAAAAGAAGAATGAAATCCAGTTTAAAAAGTGCAGTAAGCAGCCAAAAGAAGAAAACAAATCCTATCATTTGCAATAACGTGGATGGAGCTAGAGGGTATTATGCTCAGTCAATTACTCCAGTCGGAGAAATACAAGTACCAAATGATTTAACTCAGGTGTGGAGTACGACAACAAAGAAAAACTGAAGGAAAAAACAGCAGCAGACACACAGTACCCGAGAGAGGACTAACCGTTATCAAAGAGAAATGGACTTGGTAGGGTTTGTGGGAAGGGAGTGATAAGGCCAGGGAAAAAGAATGGGGGCATTAGGATTTGAATGAACAATGTGTAGGGTGTAGTGTCATGGGGAGGGCTATACAACACAGAGAAGAGAAGTGGTGATTCTACAGCATCTTACTACACGCTGACGGACAGCGACTGTAACTGGGATTTGGCAAGGACTTGGTAAAGGAGGTAGACTAGTAAACATATTGTTCTGCATTTAATTGTATATTAATGAGAGCAAAAAAATTTCAAAGTGCAGTAAGAGCATAGCTCTCAAATATCAGAATAAAAGTACAGGCTTTGACTGCTCCAATCAAAAGACACAGGGTTAGAAGTACTGATGAAAACTCAAGATCACCTATGTGCTCCCTTACTGGAGTCTCACTTGAGATCCAAGGACACAGACAAACTACAAGCTGAAGGGGCGCGGACAGGTACCCTATACAAGTGAATCTGAGAAACAAAGAAACAAATGGATTCTGTTTGAGTCCCCAGAGGCAGTCACTAGAAAATAGTCCTACCTAGCCACCGTGAATTCTTTTTGTTTGGTTCCAGCAGTGCCCAGGTATAGATTTAGTGGTACTGCAATGTCCTTCTCATTTTTTCTCACATCAACAAATGAATTGCTGTAATAATATGCATCTGGACTTTTGAAATCACTGGGTTTTATGATGTTCACAATTGTAAAGAAGTAATCACCACATAAAGAGGGAAGTTTGAACACTGAACCAAACACGTCTCTCCACAACAAACAATTTGCTCCCAAATGCTCCTGTCTAGAAATAGGTGTTCCTTTTTATTTGTCCCTCCTCCTATCAGTGGTGAACACGCCTATGTCCCTAAAACATGGTGGTGAGTAAAGCACCAAGTATACTTTTATGTCTACAACAGGCAGAGAGGAAGTGTACTTGGGGTCTTCAGAGAGAACTTAGGCAATGAATGTAGCTAAATACTGTTAGCAAGCGAGAAGGAGGTATAAGAGGACAGAGGACAGAGATACGGTTTCAAGTCCCTGCACCACCATTTACTGGTTTTGTAAGCACACGCGGCTGACTCGATCT
The DNA here is from genome assembly GCF_030020395.1 of Manis pentadactyla. Classification (NCBI taxonomy): domain Eukaryota; kingdom Metazoa; phylum Chordata; class Mammalia; order Pholidota; family Manidae; genus Manis; species Manis pentadactyla. The sequence goes on from NW_026644633.1 coordinate 163,034, forward strand.
GCAACTGTCTCAGTGAGCCCAGTGCTCTCCCTGCGGCCTAGTGACCTTGCAATGTATTTGGAAGCATAATGTAGCGAAGTGACATAGGTGATGTTGTTAACTGTTCTGTACATAAGGATAGATGCGCGGACAGAAAGACGATTTATTCATAGATAGACAGATAGATAGATGACAGATGAGAGATAGACAGATGATACACATGATAGATGATAGGAAGCTAGATAGATGGATAGATATATAGAGAGAAGGACAGAGAGACAGAAGGATATATAGAAAGATAGATAGATATACAGACAGACAGAGCAATAAATAGATACAGATACATATCGATTGACACAAAGCTGTTGCTCATAACCAGGAGATGAATGGTGAGAGCACATAGCTAAACTACAAACAAAAAGGAAAAATGAAACCCTGTTTACAAAGTGCATTAAGCAGCCATAAGAAGAAAACAAATCCTACCATTTGCAATGACGTGGATGGAGCTAGACGGTAGTATGTTCACAGAAATAGGTCAGGCGGAGAAAGACAAGTATTAAATGATTTCACTCATGTGTGCAGTATAACAACAAAGAAAAACTGATGGAAAAAAACAGCAGCAGACTCACAGAACCCGAGAGTTGACTGAAAGTTGCCAAAGGGAAAAGGACTGGGCAGGGAGGTTCTGAAGGGAGGGATAAGTTTGGGGAGAAAGAATGGGGGCATTAGGATTAGCATGTATATTGCGTGTTGACAGGAAGGCAAGTGGAGTGCTGTACAACACAGAGAAGACTATTAGAGATTATATAGCATCTTACTACTCACTGAAGGAAAGCGACTGAAGAGGATTTTCGGGGGGACTTGGTGAATGGGGAGCATAGTAAACATAAGGTTCTTCACGTAATTGTAGACTAATGATAACAAAAAAATTTTTTTAAGTGCAATAAGGGCACAGCACTGAATCATCAGAATAAAAGGTCAAGTTCTGAGTGCTGCAAACAAAAGACACAGGGTTAAAAGAACGGATGAAAACTCAAAAAACCTACGTGCTTCCTTACAGGAGACTCACTTGAGATCCAAGGACACAGACAAACTGCAAGCTGAAGGTGTGGTGACAAGTACCCTACACGAGTGAAACTGAAAAACAAAAAATCAAACAAACGGATACTGTTTGAGCCCCCAGAGACATTCAGTAGGAAATAGCCCTATCTGGCCACCGTGAATTCTTTTTGTTTGTTTTCAGCGGTTCTCAGCCATAGATTTAGTGGTGCAGCAACGTTCTTCTTGTTTTCTCTCACCTCAACAACTGTTTTGCTATAATAATAAGCATCTGGGCCTTTGAAATCTGTGGGTTTTATGATCTTCACGAATGTGAAGTAATAACCACCTAAAGAGGGATGTTTGGACACTCAAATAAACATGTCACTCCACAATACACTCTTAGCTCCCAACTGCTCCTGTCTAGAAATTGGTGTTCCTTTTTATTTGACCCTCCATCCTATCCGCAGTGATCATGCCGATGTCCTTCAAACATGGTGGTGATCAAAGCAACAAGTTTACTTTTCTGTTGACAACAGGCCCGGAGGAAGGATACTTGTGGTTTTCAGAGAGAACTTAGTCAATGAATGTGGCTAAATACAGAGAGCAATTTAGAAGGAGATGAAAGAGGACAGAAGATAGAGACACGGGTATATCTCCCTGCACAACCATTTACTGGTTTTGTAGTACACGCGGCCGACACGACCTGAAAGTGTCTCGGTGAACCCAGTGCTCTCCCTACAGAATAGTTACCTTGCAGGATTTTTGGAAGCATAATGTAGGAAAGTGATATAGGGTATATGGTTAACTGTTCTGTACTCAAGGACAGATGGGCAGACAGAAAGATGATTGATTGATTGATAAATAGATAGACAGACAGATAGATAGATATAGGTACATATCGATTAACACAAAGCTACTGCTCATAACCAGGAGAGCAATGGAGAAAGCACCTAGCGATAGTACAAACAAAAAAGAAGAATGAAATCCAGTTTAAAAAGTGCAGTAAGCAGCCAAAAGAAGAAAACAAATCCTATCATTTGCAATAACGTGGATGGAGCTAGAGGGTATTATGCTCAGTCAATTAGGCCAGTCGGAGAAATACAAGTACCAAATGATTTCACTCAGGTGTGGAGTACGACAACAAAGAAAAACTGAAGGAAAAAACAGCAGCAGACACACAGTACCCGAGAGAGGACTAACCGTTATCAAAGAGAAATGGACTTGGTAGGGTTTGTGGGAAGGGAGTGATAAGGGCAGGGAAAAAGAATGGGGGCATTAGGATTTGAATGAACAATGTGTAGGGTGTAGTGTCATGGGGAGGGCTATACAACACAGAGAAGAGAAGTGGTGATTCTACAGCATCTTACTACACGCTGACGGACAGCGACTGTAACTGGGATTTGGCAAGGACTTGGTAAAGGAGATAGACTAGTAAACATATTGTTCTGCATGTAATTGTATATTAATGAGAACAAAAAAATTTCAAAGTGCAGTAAGAGCATAGCTCTCAAATATCAGAATAAAAGTACAGGCTTTGACTGCTCCAATCAAAAGACACAGGGTTAGAAGTACTGATGAAAACTCAAGATCACCTATGTGCTCCCTTACTGGAGTCTCACTTGAGATCCAAGGACACAGACAAACTACAAGCTGAAGGGGCGCGGACAGGTACCCTATACAAGTGAATCTGAGAAACAAAGAAACAAATGGATTCTGTTTGAGTCCCCAGAGGCAGTCACTAGAAAATAGTCCTACCTAGCCACCGTGAATTCTTTTTGTTTGGTTCCAGCAGTGCCCAGGTATAGATTTAGTGGTACTGCAATGTCCTTCTCATTTTTTCTCACATCAACAAATGAATTGCTGTAATAATATGCATCTGGACTTTTGAAATCACTGGGTTTTATGATGTTCACAATTGTAAAGAAGTAATCACCACATAAAGAGGGAAGTTTGAACACTGAACCAAACACGTCTCTCCACAACAAACAATTTGCTCCCAAATGCTCCTGTCTAGAAATAGGTGTTCCTTTTTATTTGTCCCTCCTCCTATCAGTGGTGAACACGCCTATGTCCCTAAAACATGGTGGTGAGTAAAGCACCAAGTATACTTTTATGTCTACAACAGGCAGAGAGGAAGTATACTTGGGGTCTTCAGAGAGCACTTAGGCAATGAATGTAGCTAAATACTGTTAGCAAGCGAGAAGGAGGTGTAAGAGGACAGAGGATAGAGATACGGTTTCAAGTCCCTGCACCACCATTTACTGGTTTTGTAAGCACACGCGGCTGACTCGATCTGCAACTGTCTCAGTGAGCCCAGTGCTCTCCCTGTGGCCTAGTGACCTTGCAATGTATTTGGAAGCATAATGTAGCGAAGTGACATAGGTGATGTTGTTAACTGTTCTGTACATAAGGATAGATGGGCGGACAGAAAGATGATTTATTCATAGATAGACAGACAGATGACAGATGAGAGATAGACAGATGATACACATGATAGATGATAGGAAGCTAGATAGATGGATAGATATATAGAGAGAAGGACAGAGAGAGAGAAGGATATATAGAAAGATAGATAGATATACAGACAGACAGAGCAATAAATAGTTACAGATACATATCGATTGACACAAAGCTGTTGCTCATAACCAGGAGATGAATGGTGAGAGCACATAGCTAAACTACAAACAAAAAGGAAAAATGAAACCCTGTTTACAAAGTGCATTAAGCAGCCATAAGAAGAAAACAAATCCTACCATTTGCAATGACGTGGATGGAGCTAGACGGGAGTATGTTCACAGAAATAGGTCAGGCGGAGAAAGACAAGTATCAAATGATTTCACTCATGTGTGCAGTATAACAACAAAGAAAAACTGATGGAAAAAAACAGCAGCAGACTCACAGAACCCGAGAGTTGACTGAAAGTTGCCAAAGTGAAAAGGACTGGGCAGGGAGGTTCTGAAGGGAGGGATAATTTTGGGGAGAAAGAATGTGGCATTAGGATTAGCATGTATATTGCGTGTTGACAGGAAGGCAAGTGGAGTGCTGTACAACACAGAGAAGACTATAAGAGATTATATAGCATCTTACTACTCACTGAAGAACAGCGACTGAAGAGGATTTTCGGGGGGACTTGGTGAAGTGGGAGCATAGTAAACATAAGGTTCTTCACGTAATTGTAGACTAATGATAACAAAAAAATTTTTTTAAGTGCAATAAGGGCACAGCACTGAATCATCAGAATAAAAGGTCAAGTTCTGAGTGCTGCAAACAAAAGACACAGGGTTAAAAGAACGGATGAAAACTCAAAAAAACCTATGTGCTTTCTTACAGGAGACTCACTTGAGATCCAAGGACACAGACAATCTACAAGCTGAAGGTGTGGGGACAAGTTCCCTACACGAGTGAAACTGAAAAACAAACAATCCAATAAATGGATTGTGTTTGAGACCCCAGAGACAGTCAGTAGAAAATAGCCCTATCTGGCCACAGTGAATTCTTTTTGTTTGTTCTCAGCAGGGCCCAGCCATAGATTTAGTGGTGCAGCAACGTCCTTCTCATTTCCTCTCACTTCAGCAACTGATTTTCTGCAATAATAAGCATCTTTACCTTTGAAATCGTTAGGTTTTATGATCTTCACGAATGTGAAGTAATAACCACCTAAAGAGGGAAGTTTGGACACTCAAATAAACATGTCACCCCACAATATACTCTTACCTCCCAACTGCTCCTGTCTAGAAATTGGTGGTCCTTTTTATTTGACCCTCCGTCCTATCAGCAGTGATCACGCCGATGTCCTTCAAACATGGTGGTGAGGAAAGCAACAAGTTTACTTTTCTGTCAACAACAGGCCCAGAGGAAGGATACTTGTGGTCTTCAGGGAGCACTTAGTCAATGAATGTGGCTAAATACAGACAGCAAGTGAGAAGGAGATGAAAGAGGACAGTGGGTAGAGACACGGTTTCAAGTCCCTGCACAACCATTTCCTGCTTTTGTAGGTACACGCGGCCGACTCGATCTGCAAGTGTCTCGGTGAACCCAGTGCTCTCCCTAAATATTAGTTACATTGCAGGATTTTGGGAAGCATAATGTAGGAGATTGACATAGGCTATGTGTTTCACTGTTCTGTACACAAGTACAGATGAGCAGACAAAAAGCTGATAGATAGATTGACTGATAAATAGTTAGACAGACAGATAGGTAGATATAGGTACATAACGATTAACACAAAGCTACTGCTCTAAACCAGGAGAGCAATGGTGAAAGCACATAGCGATACTACAAACAAAAATAAGAATGAACTCCAGTTTAAAAAGTGCAGTAAGCAGCCATAAGAAGAAAACAAATCCTATCATTTGCAATAACGTGGATGGAGCTAGAGGGTATTATGCTCAGCCAAGTAGGCCAGGCGGAGAAATACATGTACCAAATGATTTCACTCATGTGTGGAGTATGATAAGATAGAAAAACTGAAGGAAAAGACAGCAGCAGACTCACAGAAACCGAGAGTGGACTAACAGTTACCAAGGAGAAAGGGACTGGGTAGGGTTTGTGGGAAGGGAGTAATAAAGGTGGGGAAGAAGAATGGGGGCATTAGGATTAGCATGCATAATGTGTAGGGTGGGGGTTCATGGGTAGGGCTGTACAACATTGAGAAGACATGTAGTGATTCTACAGCATCTTATAACATGCTGATGGACAGCGACTGTAACTGGGATTTGGGGGGAACATGGTGAAGGGGGTAGACTGGAAAACATAATGTTCTGCATGTGATTTTATATTAATGAGAACAAAAAAATTTCAAAGTGCAGTAAGAGCACAGCTCTCAAATATCAGAATGAAAGTACAGGCTTTGAGTGCTCCAATCAAAAGACACAGGTTTAGAAGTACTGATGAAAACTCAAGAGCACCTACGTGCTCCCTTACTGGAGACTCACTTGAGATCCAAGGAAACAGACAAAGTACAAGCTGAAGGGGCGGGGACAGGTACCCTATACATGTGAAACTGAGAAACAAACAAACAAACGGATTCTGTTTGAGTCCCCAGAGAGAGTCAGTAAAAAATAGCCCTATCTAGCCACCGTGAAAACTTTTTGTTTGGTTTCAGCAGTGCTCAGGCATAGATTCAGTGGTGCAGCAACTTCCTTCTCATTTCCTCTCACCTCAACAAATGAATTGCTGTAATAATATGCATCTGGGCTTTTAAAATCATTGCGTTTTATGATGTTCAGGAATGTAATGAAGTAATAACCACATAAAGAGGTAAGATTAAACCCTCAAATAAACACTTCACTCCACAACACACTCTTTGTTCCCAACTGCTCCTGTCCAGAAATAGGTGTTCCTTTATATTTGTCCCTCCACCTATCAGCAGTGATCACGCCGATGTCCCTCAAACATGGCGGTGTGCAAAGAACCAAGTACACTTTTCTGTCGACAACAGGCACAGAGGAAGGATACTTGTGGTCTTCAGGGATCACTTTCTCACTGAATGTGGCTAAATAAAGTCACCAAGCGAGCAGGAAGTATAAGAGGACAGAGGACAGAGATACGGTTTCAAGTCCTTTCACCTCCATTTACTGGTTTTGTAAGCACACGTGGCTAACTCTTCTTCAAAGTGTATCGGTGAACACAGTGCTCTCCTTATGGCTTAGTTACCTTGCAAGATTTCTGGAAGCATAATGTAGGGAAGAGACATAGGCTATGTTGTTAACTGTTCTGTACATAAGGATTGTTGGGCAGACAAAGAGATGATTGATTCATAGGTAGATATTTAGACAGACGACAGATGAAAGATAGACAGATAGGTACATAGATTGACAGATGATAGACCTCATAGATAGATGATAGGAAGATAGATAGACAGATACATAGATACATACATACATAGATACATAGATGGACAGACAGACCGTTAGATAAAGAGATACAGATACATATCGATTGACACAAAGATATTTTTCATAACCAGGTGTTGAATGGTGAATAACATAGCTAAACTACAAACAAAAAGGAAGAATGAAATCCAGTTTAAAGAGTGCAGTAAGCAGCCTTAAGGAGAAAACAAATACTACCGTTTGCAATGACGTGGATGGAGCTAGACGGTAGTATGTTCAGAGAAATAGGCCAGGCGGAGAAAGACAAGTACCAAGTGATTTCACTCATGTGTGGAGTATAAAAACAAAGAAAAACTGTAGGAAAAATACAGCAGCAGACTCTCAGAACCCGAGAGTTGACTTAAAGTTACCAAAGGGAAAAGGACTGGGCAGGGTGGGTCTGAAGGGATGGATAAGTGTTTGGAGAAAGAATGGGGGCATTAGGATTAGCATGTATAAAGCGTGGGGTTGGGTGTTCATGGGGAGTACTGTACAACACAGAGAAGACTAGTAGAGATCATATAGCATCTTACTACTCACTGATGGTCAGTGACTGTAACGGGGTCTGTGGGGCGGGACATGGTGAAGGGTTCTACAGCATCCAACTACAGCTGATCGACAGTGACTGAAGAGGTTTTTCGGGGGGACTTGGTGATGGGGGAAGCACAGTAAACATAATGTTCTTCACGTGATTGTAGATTAATTATAAAAAAAATACTTTAAGTGCAATAAGTGCACTGCTCTGAATCATCAGAATAAAAGGTCAGGCACTGAGTGCTGCAAACAAAAGACACAGGGTTAAAAGAACGGATGAAAACTCAAGAAACCTACGTGCTTCCTTACAGGAGACTCACTTGAGATCCAAGGACACAGACAAACTGCAAGCTGAAGGTGTGGTGACAAGTACCCTACACGAGTGGAACTGAAAAACAAACAATCAAACAGACGGATACTGTTTGAGCCCCCAGAGACATTCAGTAGGAAATAGCCCTATCTGGCCACCGTGAATTCTTTTTGTTTGTTTTCAGCGGTTCCCAGCCATAGATTTAGTGGTGCAGCAACGTTCTTCTTGTTTTCTCTCACCTCAACAACTGTTTTGCTATAATAATAAGCATCTGGGCCTTTGAAATCTGTGGGTTTTATGATCTTCACGAATGTGAAGTAATAACCACCTAAAGAGGGATGTTTGGACACTCAAATAAACATGTCACTCCACAATACACTCTTAGCTCCCAACTGCTCCTGTCTAGAAATTGGTGTTCCTTTTTATTTGACCCTCCGTCCTATCCGCAGTGATCATGCCAATGTCCTTCAAACATGGTGGTGATCAAAGCAACAAGTTTACTTTTCTGTTGACAACAGGCCCGGAGGAAGGATACTTGTGGTTTTCAGAGAGAACTTAGTCAATGAATGTGGCTAAACACAGAGAGCAATTTAGAAGGAGATGAAAGAGGACAGAAGATAGAGACACGGGTATATCTCCCTGCACAACCATTTACTGCTTTTGAAGTACACGCGGCCGACACGACCTGAAAGTGTCTCGGTGAACCCAGTGCTCTCCCTACAGAATAGTTACCTTGCAGGATTTTTGGAAGCATAATGTAGGAAACTGATATAGGGTATATGGTTAACTGTTCTGTACTCAAGGACAGATGGGCAGACAAAAAGATGATTGATTGATTGATAAATAGATAGACAGACAGATAGATACATATAGGTACATATCGATTAACACAAAGCTACTGCTCATAACCAGGAGAGCAATGGAGAAAGCACATAGCGATAGTACAAACAAAAAAGAAGAATGAAATCCAGTTTAAAAAGTGCAGTAAGCAGCCAAAAGAAGAAAACAAATCCTATCATTTGCAATAACGTGGATGGAGCTAGAGGGTATTATGCTCAGTCAATTACTCCAGTCGGAGAAATACAAGTACCAAATGATTTAACTCAGGTGTGGAGTACGACAACAAAGAAAAACTGAAGGAAAAAACAGCAGCAGACACACAGTACCCGAGAGAGGACTAAAAATTATCAAAGAGAAATGGACTTGGTAGGGTTTGTGGGAATGGAGTGATAAGGGCAGGGAAAAAGAATGGGGGCATTAGGATTTGAATGAACAATGTGTAGGGTGTAGTGTCATGGGGAGGGCTATACAACACAGAGAAGAGAAGTGGTGATTCTACAGCATCTTACTACACGCTGACGGACAGCGACTGTAACTGGGATTTGGCAAGGACTTGGTAAAGGAGGTAGACTAGTAAACATATTGTTCTGCATGTAATTGTATATTAATGAGAACAAAAAAAATCTCAAAGTGCAGTAAGAGCATAGCTCTCAAATATCAGAATAAAAGTACAGGCTTTGACTGCTCCAATCAAAAGACACAGGGTTAGAAGTACTGATGAAAACTCAAGATCACCTATGTGCTCCCTTACTGGAGTCTCCCTTGAGATCCAAGGACACAGACAAACTACAAGCTGAAGGGGCGCGGACAGGTACCCTATACAAGTGAATCTGAGAAACAAAGAAACAAATGGATTCTGTTTGAGTCCCCAGAGGCAGTCACTAGAAAATAGTCCTACCTAGCCACCGTGAATTCTTTTTGTTTGGTTCCAGCAGTGCCCAGGTATAGATTTAGTGGTACTGCAATGTCCTTCTCATTTTTTCTCACATCAACAAATGAATTGCTGTAATAATATGCATCTGGACTTTTGAAATCACTGGGTTTTATGATGTTCACAATTGTAAAGAAGTAATCACCACATAAAGAGGGAAGTTTGAACACTGAACCAAACACGTCTCTCCACAACAAACAATTTGCTCCCAAATGCTCCTGTCTAGAAATAGGTGTTCCTTTTTATTTGTCCCTCCTCCTATCAGTGGTGAACACGCCTATGTCCCTAAAACATGGTGGTGAGTAAAGCACCAAGTATACTTTTATGTCTACAACAGGCAGAGAGGAAGTATACTTGGGGTCTTCAGAGAGCACTTAGGCAATGAATGTAGCTAAATACTGTTAGCAAGCGAGAAGGAGGTATAAGAGGACAGAGGACAGAGATACGGTTTCAAGTCCCTGCACCACCATTTACTGGTTTTGTAAGCACACGCGGCTGACTCGATCTGCAACTGTCTCAGTGAGCCCAGTGCTCTCCCTGCGGCCTAGTGACCTTGCAATGTATTTGGAAGCATAATGTAGCGAAGTGACATAGGTGATGTTGTTAACTGTTCTGTACATAAGGATAGATGGGCGGACAGAAAGATGATTTATTCATAGATAGACAGATAGATAGGTGACAGATGAGAGATAGACAGATGATACACATGATAGATGATAGGAAGCTAGATAGATGGATAGATATATAGAGAGAAGGACAGAGAGACAGAAGGATATATAGAAAGATAGATAGATATACAGACAGACAGAGCAATAAATAGATACAGATACATATCGATTGACACAAAGCTGTTGCTCATAACCAGGAGATGAATGGTGAGAGCACATAGCTAAACTACAAACAAAAAGGAAGAATGAAACCCTGTTTACAAAGTGCATTAAGCAGCCATAAGAAGAAAACAAATCCTACCATTTGCAATGACGTGGATGGAGCTAGACGGTAGTATGTTCACAGAAATAGGTCAGGCGGAGAAAGACAAGTATCAAATGATTTCACTCATGTGTGCAGTATAACAACAAAGAAAAACTGATGGAAAAAAACAGCAGCAGACTCACAGAACCCGAGAGTTGACTGAAAGTTGCCAAAGGGAAAAGGACTGGGCAGGGAGGTTCTGAAGGGAGGGATAAGTTTGGGGAGAAAGAATGGGGGCATTAGGATTAGCATGTATATTGCGTGTTGACAGGAAGGCATGTGGAGTGCTGTACAACACAGAGAAGACTATTAGAGATTATATAGCATCTTACTACTCACTGAAGGACAGCGACTGAAGAGGATTTTCGGGGGGACTTGGTGAAGGGGGAGCATAGTAAACATAAGGTTCTTCACGTAATTGTAGACTAATGATAACAAAAAAATTTTTTTAAGTGCAATAAGGGCACAGCACTGAATCATCAGAATAAAAGGTCAAGTTCTGAGTGCTGCAAACAAAAGACACAGGGTTAAAAGAACGGATGAAAACTCAAAAAACCTACGTGCTTCCTTACAGGAGACTCACTTGAGATCCAAGGACACAGACAATCTACAAGCTGAAGGTGTGGGGACAAGTTCCCTACACGAGTGAAACTGAAAAACAAACAATCCAATAAATGGATTGTGTTTGAGCCCCCAGAGACAGTCAGTAGAAAATAGCCCTATCTGGCCCAGTGAATTCTTTTTGTTTGTTCTCAGCAGGGCCCAGCCATAGATTTAGTGGTGCAGCAACGTCCTTCTCATTTCCTCTCACTTCAGCAACTGATTTGCTGTAATAATAAGCATCTTTACCTTTGAAATCGGTGGGTTTTATGATCTTCACGAATGTGAAGTAATAACCACCTAAAGAGGGAAGTTTGGACACTCAAATAAACATGTCACCCCACAATATACTCTTACCTCCCAACTGCTCCTGTCTAGAAATTGGTGGTCCTTTTTATTTGACCCTCCGTCCTATCAGCAGTGATCACGCCGATGTCCTTCAAACATGGTGGTGAGGAAAGCAACAAGTTTACTTTTCTGTCAACAACAGGCCCAGAGGAAGGATACTTGTGGTCTTCAGGGAGCACTTAGTCAATGAATGTGGCTAAATACAGACAGCAAGTGAGAAGGAGATGAAAGAGGACAGTGGGTAGAGACACGGTTTCAAGTCCCTGCACAACCATTTCCTGCTTTTGTAGGTACACGCGGCCGACTCGATCTGCAAGTGTCTCGGTGAACCCAGTGCTCTCCCTAAATATTAGTTACATTGCAGGATTTTGGGAAGCATAATGTAGGAGAGTGACATAGGCTATGTGTTTAACTGTTCTGTACACAAGTACAGATGAGCAGACAAAAAGCTGATAGATAGATTGATTGATAAATAGTTAGACAGACAGATAGGTAGATATAGGTACATAACGATTAACACAAAGCTACTGCTCTAAACCAGGAGAGCAATGGTGAAAGCACATAGCGATACTACAAACAAAAATAAGAATGAACTCCAGTTTAAAAAGTGCAGTAAGCAGCCATAAGAAGAAAACAAATCCTATCATTTGCAATAACGTGGATGGAGCTAGAGGGTATTATGCTCAGCCAAGTAGGCCAGGCGGAGAAATACATGTACCAAATGATTTCACTCATGTGTGGAGTATGGTAAGATAGAAAAACTGAAGGAAAAGACAGCAGCAGACTCACAGAAACCGAGAGTGGACTAACAGTTACCAAGGAGAAAGGGACTGGGTAGGGTTTGTGGGAAGGGAGTAATAAAGGTGGGGAAGAAGAATGGGGGCATTAGCATTAGCTTGCATAATGTGTAGGGTGGGGGTTCATGGGTAGGGCTGTACAACATTGAGAAGACATGTAGTGATTCTACAGCATCTTATAACATGCTGATGGACAGCGACTGTAACTGGGATTTGGGGGGAACATGGTGAAGGGGGTAGACTGGAAAACATAATGTTCTGCATGTGATTTTATATTAATGAGAACAAAAATTTTCAAAGTGCAGTAAGAGCACAGCTCTCAAATATCAGAATGAAAGTACAGGCTTTGAGTGCTCCAATCAAAGGACACAGGTTTAGAAGTACTGATGAAAACTCAAGACCACCTACGTGCTCCCTTACTGGAGACTCACTTGAGATCCAAGGAAACAGACAAAGTACAAGCTGAAGGGGCGGGGACAGGTACCCTATACATGTGAAACTGTGAAACAAACAAACAAACGGATTCTGTTTGAGTCCCCAGAGAGAGTCAGTAAAAAATAGCCCTATCAAGCCACCGTGAAATCTTTTTGTTTGGTTTCAGCAGTGCTCAGGCATAGATTTAGTGGTGCATCAACTTCCTTCTCATTTCCTCTCACCTCAACAAATGAATTGCTGTAATAATATGCATCTGGGCTTTTAAAATCATTGCGTTTTATGATGTTCAGGAATGTAATGAAGTAATAACCACATAAAGAGGGAAGATTGGACCCTCAAATAAACACTTCACTCCACAACACACTCTTTGTTCCCAACTGCTCCTGTCCAGAAATAGGTGTTCCTTTATATTTGTCCCTCCACCTATCAGCAGTGATCACGCCGATGTCCCTCAAACATGGCGGTGTGCAAAGAACCAAGTACACTTTTCTATCGACAACAGGCCCAGAGGAAGGATACTTGTGGTATTCAGGGATCACTTTCTCACTGAATGTGGCTAAATAAAGTCACCAAGCGAGCAGGAAGTATAAGAGGACAGAGGACAGAGATACGGTTTCAAGTCCTTTCACCTCCATTTACTGGTTTTGTAAGCACACGTGGCTAACTCTACCTCAAAGTGTATCAGTGAACACAGTGCTCTCCTTATGGCTTAGTTACCTTGCAAGATTTCTGGAAGCATAATGTAGGGAAGAGACATAGGCTATGTTGTTAACTGTTCTGTACATAAGGATTGTTGGGCAGACAAAGAGATGATTGATTCATAGGTAGATACTTAGACAGACGACAGATGAAAGATAGACAGATAGGTACATAGATTGACAGATGATAGACATCATAGATAGATGATAGGAAGATAGATAGACAGATACATAGATACATACATACATAGATACATAGATGGACAGACAAACCGTTAGATAGAGAGATACAGATACATATCGATTGACACAAAGATATTTTTCATAACCAGGTGTTGAATGGTGAATAACATAGCTAAACTACAAACAAAAAGGAAGAATGAAATCCAGTTTAAAGAGTGCAGTATCAGCCTTAAGGAGAAAACAAATACTACCGTTTGCAATGACGTGGATGGAGCTAGACGGTAGTATGTTCAGAGAAATAGGCCAGGCGGAGAAAGACAAGTACCAAGTGATTTCACTCATGTGTGGAGTATAAAAACAAAGAAAAACTGTAGGAAAAATACAGCAGCAGACTCTCAGAACCCGAGAGTTGACTAAAAGTTACCAAAGGGAAAAGGACTGGGCAGGGTGGGTCTGAAGGGATGGATAAGTGTTTGGAGAAAGAATGGGGGCATTAGGATTAGCATGTATAAAGCGTGGGGTTGGGTGTGCATGGGGAGTACTATACAACACAGAGAAGACTAGTAGAGATCACATAGCATCTTACTACTCACTGATGGTCAGTGACTGTAACGGGGTCTGTGGGGCAGGACATGGTGAAGCGTTCTACAGCATCCAACTACAGCTGATCGACAGTGACTGAAGAGGTTTTTCGGGGGGACTTGGTGATGGGGGAAGCACAGTAAACATAATGTTCTTCACGTGATTGTAGATTAATTATAAAAAAAATACTTTAAATGCAATAAGTGCACTGCTCTGAATCATCAGAATGAAAGGTCAGGCACTGAGTGCTGCAAACAAAAGACACAGGGTTAAAAGAACGGATGAAAACTCAAGAAACCTACGTGCTTCCTTACAGGAGACTCACTTGAGATCCAAGGACACAGACAAACTGCAAGCTGAAGGTGTGGTGACAAGTACCCTACATGAGTGGAACTGAAAAACAAACAATCAAACAGACGGATACTGTTTGAGCCCCCAGAGACATTCAGTAGGAAATAGCCCTATCTGGCCACCGTGAATTCTTTTTGTTTGTTTTCAGCGGTTACCAGCCATAGATTTAGTGGTGCAGCAACGTTCTTCTTGTTTTCTCTCACCTCAACAACTGTTTTGCTCTAATAATAAGTATCTGGGCCTTTGAAATCTGTGGGTTTTATGATCTTCACGAATGTGAAGTAATAACCACCTAAAGAGGGATGTTTGGACACTCAAATAAACATGTCACTCCACAATACACTCTTAGCTCCCAACTGCTCCTGTCTAGAAATTGGTGTTCCTTTTTATTTGACCCTCCGTCCTATCCGCAGTGATCATGCCGATGTCCTTCAAACATGGTGGTGATCAAAGCAACAAGTTTACTTTTCTGTTGACAACAGGCCCGGAGGAAGGATACTTGTGGTTTTCAGAGAGAACTTAGTCAATGAATGTGGCTAAACACAGAGAGCAATTTAGAAGGAGATGAAAGAGGACAGAAGATAGAGACACGGGTATATCTCCCTGCACAACCATTTACTGCTTTTGTAGTACACGCGGCCGACACGACCTGAAAGTGTCTCGGTGAACCCAGTGCTCTCCCTACAGAATAGTTACCCTGCAGGATTTTTGGAAGCATAATGTAGGAAAGTGATATAGGGTATATGGTTAACTGTTCTGTACTCAAGGACAGATGGGCAGACAAAAAGATGATTGATTGATTGATAAATAGATAGACAGACAGATAGATAGATATAGGTACATATCGATTAACACAAAGCTACTGCTCATAACCAGGAGAGCAATGGAGAAAGCACCTAGCGATAGTACAAACAAAAAAGAAGAATGAAATCCAGTTTAAAAAGTGCAGTAAGCAGCCAAAAGAAGAAAACAAATCCTATCATTTGCAATAACGTGGATGGAGCTAGAGGGTATTATGCTCAGTCAATTAGGCCAGTCGGAGAAATACAAGTACCAAATGATTTCACTCAGGTGTGGAGCACGACAACAAAGAAAAACTGAAGGAAAATACAGCAGCAGACACACAGTACCCGAGAGAGGACTAACCGTTACCAAAGAGAAATGGAGTTGGTAGGGTTTGTGGGAAGGGAGTGATAAGGGCA
Organism: Manis pentadactyla; assembly: GCF_030020395.1. Classification (NCBI taxonomy): domain Eukaryota; kingdom Metazoa; phylum Chordata; class Mammalia; order Pholidota; family Manidae; genus Manis; species Manis pentadactyla. The sequence continues at coordinate 178,710 of NW_026644633.1, forward strand.
GGGAAAAAGAATGGGGGCATTAGGATTTGAATGAACAATGTGTAGGGTGTAGTGTCATGGGGAGGGCTATACAACACAGAGAAGAGAAGTGGTGATTCTACAGCATCTTACTACACGCTGACGGACAGCGACTGTAACTGGGATTTGGCAAGGACTTGGTAAAGGAGGTAGACTAGTAAACATATTGTTCTGCATGTAATTGTATATTAATGAGAGCAAAAAAATTTCAAAGTGCAGTAAGAGCATAGCTCTCAAATATCAGAATAAAAGTACAGGCTTTGACTGCTCCAATCAAAAGACACAGGGTTAGAAGTACTGATGAAAACTCAAGATCACCTATGTGCTCCCTTACTGGAGTCTCACTTGAGATCCAAGGACACAGACAAACTACAAGCTGAAGGGGCGCGGACAGGTACCCTATACAAGTGAATCTGAGAAACAAAGAAACAAATGGATTCTGTTTGAGTCCCCAGAGGCAGTCACTAGAAAATAGTCCTACCTAGCCACCGTGAATTCTTTTTGTTTGGTTCCAGCAGTGCCCAGGTATAGATTTAGTGGTACTGCAATGTCCTTCTCATTTTTTCTCACATCAACAAATGAATTGCTGTAATAATATGCATCTGGACTTTTGAAATCACTGGGTTTTATGATGTTCACAATTGTAAAGAAGTAATCACCACATAAAGAGGGAAGTTTGAACACTGAACCAAACACGTCTCTCCACAACAAACAATTTGCTCCCAAATGCTCCTGTCTAGAAATAGGTGTTCCTTTTTATTTGTCCCTCCTCCTATCAGTGGTGAACACGCCTATGTCCCTAAAACATGGTGGTGAGTAAAGCACCAAGTATACTTTTATGTCTACAACAGGCAGAGAGGAAGTATACTTGGGGTCTTCAGAGAGCACTTAGGCAATGAATGTAGCTAAATACTGTTAGCAAGCGAGAAGGAGGTATAAGAGGAAAGAGGACAGAGATACGGTTTCAAGTCCCTGCACCACCATTTACTGGTTTTGTAAGCACACGCGGCTGACTCGATCTGCAACTGTCTCAGTGAGCCCAGTGCTCTCCCTGCGGCCTAGTGACCTTGCAATGTATTTGGAAGCATAATGTAGCGAAGTGACATAGGTGATGTTGTTAACTGTTCTGTACATAAGGATAGATGGGCGGACAGAAAGATGATTTATTCTTAGATAGACAGATAGATAGGTGACAGATGAGAGATAGACAGATGATACACATGATAGATGATAGGAAGCTAGATAGATGGATAGATATATAGAGAGAAGGACAGAGAGACAGAAGGATATATAGAAAGATAGATAGATATACAGACAGACAGAGCAATAAATAGATACAGATACATATCGATTGACACAAAGCTGTTGCTCATAACCAGGAGATGAATGGTGAGAGCACATAGCTAAACTACAAACAAAAAGGAAGAATGAAACCCTGTTTACAAAGTGCATTAAGCAGCCATAAGAAGAAAACAAATCCTACCATTTGCAATGACGTGGATGGAGCTAGACGGTAGTATGTTCACAGAAATAGGTCAGGCGGAGAAAGACAAGTATCACATGATTTCACTCATGTGTGCAGTATAACAACAAAGAAAAACTGATGGAAAAAAACAGCAGCAGACTCACAGAACCCGAGAGTTGACTGAAAGTTGCCAAAGGGAAAAGGACTGGGCAGGGAGGTTCTGAAGGGAGGGATAAGTTTGGGGAGAAAGAATGGGGGCATTAGGATTAGCATGTATATTGCGTGTTGACAGGAAGGCATGTGGAGTGCTGTACAACACAGAGAAGACTATTAGAGATTATATAGCATCTTACTACTCACTGAAGGACAGCGACTGAAGAGGATTTTCGGGGGGACTTGGTGAAGGGGGAGCATAGTAAACATAAGGTTCTTCACGTAAATGTAGACTAATGATAACAAAAAAATTTTTTTAAGTGCAATAAGGGCACAGCACTGAATCATCAGAATAAAAGGTCAAGTTCTGAGTGCTGCAAACAAAAGACACAGGGTTAAAAGAACGGATGAAAACTCAAAAAACCTACGTGCTTCCTTACAGGAGACTCACTTGAGATCCAAGGACACAGACAATCTACAAGCTGAAGGTGTGGGGACAAGTTCCCTACACGAGTGAAACTGAAAAACAAACAATCCAATAAATGGATTGTGTTTGAGCCCCCAGAGACAGTCAGTAGAAAATAGCCCTATCTGGCCCAGTGAATTCTTTTTGTTTGTTCTCAGCAGGGCCCAGCCATAGATTTAGTGGTGCAGCAACGTCCTTCTCATTTCCTCTCACTTCAGCAACTGATTTGCTGTAATAATAAGCATCTTTACCTTTGAAATCGGTGGGTTTTATGATCTTCACGAATGTGAAGTAATAACCACCTAAAGAGGGAAGTTTGGACACTCAAATAAACATGTCACCCCACAATATACTCTTACCTCCCAACTGCTCCTGTCTAGAAATTGGTGGTCCTTTTTATTTGACCCTCCGTCCTATCAGCAGTGATCACGCCGATGTCCTTCAAACATGGTGGTGAGGAAAGCAACAAGTTTACTTTTCTGTCAACAACAGGCCCAGAGGAAGGATACTTGTGGTCTTCAGGGAGCACTTAGTCAATGAATGTGGCTAAATACAGACAGCAAGTGAGAAGGAGATGAAAGAGGACAGTGGGTAGAGACACGGTTTCAAGTCCCTGCACAACCATTTCCTGCTTTTGTAGGTACACGCGGCCGACTCGATCTGCAAGTGTCTCGGTGAACCCAGTGCTCTCCCTAAATATTAGTTACATTGCAGGATTTTGGGAAGCATAATGTAGGAGAGTGACATAGGCTATGTGTTTAACTGTTCTGTACACAAGTACAGATGAGCAGACAAAAAGCTGATAGATAGATTGATTGATAAATAGTTAGACAGACAGATAGGTAGATATAGGTACATAACGATTAACACAAAGCTACTGCTCTAAACCAGGAGAGCAATGGTGAAAGCACATAGCGATACTACAAACAAAAATAAGAATGAACTCCAGTTTAAAAAGTGCAGTAAGCAGCCATAAGAAGAAAACAAATCCTATCATTTGCAATAACGTGGATGGAGCTAGAGGGTATTATGCTCAGCCAAGTAGGCCAGGCGGAGAAATACATGTACCAAATGATTTCACTCATGTGTGGAGTATGGTAAGATAGAAAAACTGAAGGAAATGACAGCAGCAGACTCACAGAAACCGAGAGTGGACTAACAGTTACCAAGGAGAAAGGGACTGGGTAGGGTTTGTGGGAAGGGAGTAATAAAGGTGGGGAAGAAGAATGGGGGCATTAGCATTAGCTTGCATAATGTGTAGGGTGGGGGTTCATGGGTAGGGCTGTACAACATTGAGAAGACATGTAGTGATTCTACAGCATCTTATAACATGCTGATGGACAGCGACTGTAACTGGGATTTGGGGGGAACATGGTGAAGGGGGTAGACTGGAAAACATAATGTTCTGCATGTGATTTTATATTAATGAGAACAAAAATTTTCAAAGTGCAGTAAGAGCACAGCTCTCAAATATCAGAATGAAAGTACAGGCTTTGAGTGCTCCAATCAAAGGACACAGGTTTAGAAGTACTGATGAAAACTCAAGACCACCTACGTGCTCCCTTACTGGAGACTCACTTGAGATCCAAGGAAACAGACAAAGTACAAGCTGAAGGGGCGGGGACAGGTACCCTATACATGTGAAACTGTGAAACAAACAAACAAACGGATTCTGTTTGAGTCCCCAGAGAGAGTCAGTAAAAAATAGCCCTATCAAGCCACCGTGAAATCTTTTTGTTTGGTTTCAGCAGTGCTCAGGCATAGATTTAGTGGTGCAGCAACTTCCTTCTCATTTCCTCTCACCTCAACAAATGAATTGCTGTAATAATATGCATCTGGGCTTTTAAAATCATTGCGTTTTATGATGTTCAGGAATGTAATGAAGTAATAACCACATAAAGAGGGAAGATTGGACCCTCAAATAAACACTTCACTCCACAACACACTCTTTGTTCCCAACTGCTCCTGTCCAGAAATAGGTGTTCCTTTATATTTGTCCCTCCACCTATCAGCAGTGATCACGCCGATGTCCCTCAAACATGGCGGTGTGCAAAGAACCAAGTACACTTTTCTATCGACAACAGGCCCAGAGGAAGGATACTTGTGGTATTCAGGGATCACTTTCTCACTGAATGTGGCTAAATAAAGTCACCAAGCGAGCAGGAAGTATAAGAGGACAGAGGACAGAGATACGGTTTCAAGTCCTTTCACCTCCATTTACTGGTTTTGTAAGCACACGTGGCTAACTCTACCTCAAAGTGTATCAGTGAACACAGTGCTCTCCTTATGGCTTAGTTACCTTGCAAGATTTCTGGAAGCATAATGTAGGGAAGAGACATAGGCTATGTTGTTAACTGTTCTGTACATAAGGATTGTTGGGCAGACAAAGAGATGATTGATTCATAGGTAGATACTTAGACAGACGACAGATGAAAGATAGACAGATAGGTACATAGATTGACAGATGATAGACATCATAGATAGATGATAGGAAGATAGATAGACAGATACATAGATACATACATACATAGATACATAGATGGACAGACAAACCGTTAGATAGAGAGATACAGATACATATCGATTGACACAAAGATATTTTTCATAACCAGGTGTTGAATGGTGAATAACATAGCTAAACTACAAACAAAAAGGAAGAATGAAATCCAGTTTAAAGAGTGCAGTATCAGCCTTAAGGAGAAAACAAATACTACCGTTTGCAATGACGTGGATGGAGCTAGACGGTAGTATGTTCAGAGAAATAGGCCAGGCGGAGAAAGACAAGTACCAAGTGATTTCACTCATGTGTGGAGTATAAAAACAAAGAAAAACTGTAGGAAAAATACAGCAGCAGACTCTCAGAACCCGAGAGTTGACTAAAAGTTACCAAAGGGAAAAGGACTGGGCAGGGTGGGTCTGAAGGGATGGATAAGTGTTTGGAGAAAGAATGGGGGCATTAGGATTAGCATGTATAAAGCGTGGGGTTGGGTGTGCATGGGGAGTACTATACAACACAGAGAAGACTAGTAGAGATCACATAGCATCTTACTACTCACTGATGGTCAGTGACTGTAACGGGGTCTGTGGGGCAGGACATGGTGAAGCGTTCTACAGCATCCAACTACAGCTGATCGACAGTGACTGAAGAGGTTTTTCGGGGGGACTTGGTGATGGGGGAAGCACAGTAAACATAATGTTCTTCACGTGATTGTAGATTAATTATAAAAAAAATACTTTAAATGCAATAAGTGCACTGCTCTGAATCATCAGAATGAAAGGTCAGGCACTGAGTGCTGCAAACAAAAGACACAGGGTTAAAAGAACGGATGAAAACTCAAGAAACCTACGTGCTTCCTTACAGGAGACTCACTTGAGATCCAAGGACACAGACAAACTGCAAGCTGAAGGTGTGGTGACAAGTACCCTACACGAGTGGAACTGAAAAACAAACAATCAAACAGACGGATACTGTTTGAGCCCCCAGAGACATTCAGTAGGAAATAGCCCTATCTGGCCACCGTGAATTCTTTTTGTTTGTTTTCAGCGGTTACCAGCCATAGATTTAGTGGTGCAGCAACGTTCTTCTTGTTTTCTCTCACCTCAACAACTGTTTTGCTCTAATAATAAGTATCTGGGCCTTTGAAATCTGTGGGTTTTATGATCTTCACGAATGTGAAGTAATAACCACCTAAAGAGGGATGTTTGGACACTCAAATAAACATGTCACTCCACAATACACTCTTAGCTCCCAACTGCTCCTGTCTAGAAATTGGTGTTCCTTTTTATTTGACCCTCCGTCCTATCCGCAGTGATCATGCCGATGTCCTTCAAACATGGTGGTGATCAAAGCAACAAGTTTACTTTTCTGTTGACAACAGGCCCGGAGGAAGGATACTTGTGGTTTTCAGAGAGAACTTAGTCAATGAATGTGGCTAAACACAGAGAGCAATTTAGAAGGAGATGAAAGAGGACAGAAGATAGAGACACGGGTATATCTCCCTGCACAACCATTTACTGCTTTTGTAGTACACGCGGCCGACACGACCTGAAAGTGTCTCGGTGAACCCAGTGCTCTCCCTACAGAATAGTTACCCTGCAGGATTTTTGGAAGCATAATGTAATAAAGTGATATAGGGTATATGGTTAACTGTTCTGTACTCAAGGACAGATGGGCAGACAAAAAGATGATTGATTGATTGATAAATAGATAGACAGACAGATAGATAGATATAGGTACATATCGATTAACACAAAGCTACTGCTCATAACCAGGAGAGCAATGGAGAAAGCACCTAGCGATAGTACAAACAAAAAAGAAGAATGAAATCCAGTTTAAAAAGTGCAGTAAGCAGCCAAAAGAAGAAAACAAATCCTATCATTTGCAATAACGTGGATGGAGCTAGAGGGTATTATGCTCAGTCAATTAGGCCAGTCGGAGAAATACAAGTACCAAATGATTTCACTCAGGTGTGGAGCACGACAACAAAGAAAAACTGAAGGAAAATACAGCAGCAGACACACAGTACCCGAGAGAGGACTAACCGTTACCAAAGAGAAATGGAGTTGGTAGGGTTTGTGGGAAGGGAGTGATAAGGGCAGGGAAAAAGAATGGGGGCATTAGGATTTGAATGAACAATGTGTAGGGTGTAGTGTCATGGGGAGGGCTATACAACACAGAGAAGAGAAGTGGTGATTCTACAGCATCTTACTACACGCTGACGGACAGCGACTGTAACTGGGATTTGGCAAGGACTTGGTAAAGGAGGTAGACTAGTAAACATATTGTTCTGCATGTAATTGTATATTAATGAGAGCAAAAAAATTTCAAAGTGCAGTAAGAGCATAGCTCTCAAATATCAGAATAAAAGTACAGGCTTTGACTGCTCCAATCAAAAGACACAGGGTTAGAAGTACTGATGAAAACTCAAGATCACCTATGTGCTCCCTTACTGGAGTCTCACTTGAGATCCAAGGACACAGACAAACTACAAGCTGAAGGGGCGCGGACAGGTACCCTATACAAGTGAATCTGAGAAACAAAGAAACAAATGGATTCTGTTTGAGTCCCCAGAGGCAGTCACTAGAAAATAGTCCTACCTAGCCACCGTGAATTCTTTTTGTTTGGTTCCAGCAGTGCCCAGGTATAGATTTAGTGGTACTGCAATGTCCTTCTCATTTTTTCTCACATCAACAAATGAATTGCTGTAATAATATGCATCTGGACTTTTGAAATCACTGGGTTTTATGATGTTCACAATTGTAAAGAAGTAATCACCACATAAAGAGGGAAGTTTGAACACTGAACCAAACACGTCTCTCCACAACAAACAATTTGCTCCCAAATGCTCCTGTCTAGAAATAGGTGTTCCTTTTTATTTGTCCCTCCTCCTATCAGTGGTGAACACGCCTATGTCCCTAAAACATGGTGGTGAGTAAAGCACCAAGTATACTTTTATGTCTACAACAGGCAGAGAGGAAGTATACTTGGGGTCTTCAGAGAGCACTTAGGCAATGAATGTAGCTAAATACTGTTAGCAAGCGAGAAGGAGGTATAAGAGGAAAGAGGACAGAGATACGGTTTCAAGTCCCTGCACCACCATTTACTGGTTTTGTAAGCACACGCGGCTGACTCGATCTGCAACTGTCTCAGTGAGCCCAGTGCTCTCCCTGCGGCCTAGTGACCTTGCAATGTATTTGGAAGCATAATGTAGCGAAGTGACATAGGTGATGTTGTTAACTGTTCTGTACATAAGGATAGATGGGCGGACAGAAAGATGATTTATTCATAGATAGACAGATAGATAGGTGACAGATGAGAGATAGACAGATGATACACATGATAGATGATAGGAAGCTAGATAGATGGATAGATATATAGAGAGAAGGACAGAGAGACAGAAGGATATATAGAAAGATAGATAGATATACAGACAGACAGAGCAATAAATAGATACAGATACATATCGATTGACACAAAGCTGTTGCTCATAACCAGGAGATGAATGGTGAGAGCACATAGCTAAACTACAAACAAAAAGGAAGAATGAAACCCTGTTTACAAAGTGCATTAAGCAGCCATAAGAAGAAAACAAATCCTACCATTTGCAATGACGTGGATGGAGCTAGACGGTAGTATGTTCACAGAAATAGGTCAGGCGGAGAAAGACAAGTATCACATGATTTCACTCATGTGTGCAGTATAACAACAAAGAAAAACTGATGGAAAAAAACAGCAGCAGACTCACAGAACCCGAGAGTTGACTGAAAGTTGCCAAAGGGAAAAGGACTGGGCAGGGAGGTTCTGAAGGGAGGGATAAGTTTGGGGAGAAAGAATGGGGGCATTAGGATTAGCATGTATATTGCGTGTTGACAGGAAGGCATGTGGAGTGCTGTACAACACAGAGAAGACTATTAGAGATTATATAGCATCTTACTACTCACTGAAGGACAGCGACTGAAGAGGATTTTCGGGGGGACTTGGTGAAGGGGGAGCATAGTAAACATAAGGTTCTTCACGTAAATGTAGACTAATGATAACAAAAAAATTTTTTTAAGTGCAATAAGGGCACAGCACTGAATCATCAGAATAAAAGGTCAAGTTCTGAGTGCTGCAAACAAAAGACACAGGGTTAAAAGAACGGATGAAAACTCAAAAAACCTACGTGCTTCCTTACAGGAGACTCACTTGAGATCCAAGGACACAGACAATCTACAAGCTGAAGGTGTGGGGACAAGTTCCCTACACGAGTGAAACTGAAAAACAAACAATCCAATAAATGGATTGTGTTTGAGCCCCCAGAGACAGTCAGTAGAAAATAGCCCTATCTGGCCCAGTGAATTCTTTTTGTTTGTTCTCAGCAGGGCCCAGCCATAGATTTAGTGGTGCAGCAACGTCCTTCTCATTTCCTCTCACTTCAGCAACTGATTTGCTGTAATAATAAGCATCTTTACCTTTGAAATCGGTGGGTTTTATGATCTTCACGAATGTGAAGTAATAACCACCTAAAGAGGGAAGTTTGGACACTCAAATAAACATGTCACCCCACAATATACTCTTACCTCCCAACTGCTCCTGTCTAGAAATTGGTGGTCCTTTTTATTTGACCCTCCGTCCTATCAGCAGTGATCACGCCGATGTCCTTCAAACATGGTGGTGAGGAAAGCAACAAGTTTACTTTTCTGTCAACAACAGGCCCAGAGGAAGGATACTTGTGGTCTTCAGGGAGCACTTAGTCAATGAATGTGGCTAAATACAGACAGCAAGTGAGAAGGAGATGAAAGAGGACAGTGGGTAGAGACACGGTTTCAAGTCCCTGCACAACCATTTCCTGCTTTTGTAGGTACACGCGGCCGACTCGATCTGCAAGTGTCTCGGTGAACCCAGTGCTCTCCCTAAATATTAGTTACATTGCAGGATTTTGGGAAGCATAATGTAGGAGAGTGACATAGGCTATGTGTTTAACTGTTCTGTACACAAGTACAGATGAGCAGACAAAAAGCTGATAGATAGATTGATTGATAAATAGTTAGACAGACAGATAGGTAGATATAGGTACATAACGATTAACACAAAGCTACTGCTCTAAACCAGGAGAGCAATGGTGAAAGCACATAGCGATACTACAAACAAAAATAAGAATGAACTCCAGTTTAAAAAGTGCAGTAAGCAGCCATAAGAAGAAAACAAATCCTATCATTTGCAATAACGTGGATGGAGCTAGAGGGTATTATGCTCAGCCAAGTAGGCCAGGCGGAGAAATACATGTACCAAATGATTTCACTCATGTGTGGAGTATGGTAAGATAGAAAAACTGAAGGAAAAGACAGCAGCAGACTCACAGAAACCGAGAGTGGACTAACAGTTACCAAGGAGAAAGGGACTGGGTAGGGTTTGTGGGAAGGGAGTAATAAAGGTGGGGAAGAAGAATGGGGGCATTAGCATTAGCTTGCATAATGTGTAGGGTGGGGGTTCATGGGTAGGGCTGTACAACATTGAGAAGACATGTAGTGATTCTACAGCATCTTATAACATGCTGATGGACAGCGACTGTAACTGGGATTTGGGGGGAACATGGTGAAGGGGGTAGACTGGAAAACATAATGTTCTGCATGTGATTTTATATTAATGAGAACAAAAATTTTCAAAGTGCAGTAAGAGCACAGCTCTCAAATATCAGAATGAAAGTACAGGCTTTGAGTGCTCCAATCAAAGGACACAGGTTTAGAAGTACTGATGAAAACTCAAGACCACCTACGTGCTCCCTTACTGGAGACTCACTTGAGATCCAAGGAAACAGACAAAGTACAAGCTGAAGGGGCGGGGACAGGTACCCTATACATGTGAAACTGTGAAACAAACAAACAAACGGATTCTGTTTGAGTCCCCAGAGAGAGTCAGTAAAAAATAGCCCTATCAAGCCACCGTGAAATCTTTTTGTTTGGTTTCAGCAGTGCTCAGGCATAGATTTAGTGGTGCATCAACTTCCTTCTCATTTCCTCTCACCTCAACAAATGAATTGCTGTAATAATATGCATCTGGGCTTTTAAAATCATTGCGTTTTATGATGTTCAGGAATGTAATGAAGTAATAACCACATAAAGAGGGAAGATTGGACCCTCAAATAAACACTTCACTCCACAACACACTCTTTGTTCCCAACTGCTCCTGTCCAGAAATAGGTGTTCCTTTATATTTGTCCCTCCACCTATCAGCAGTGATCACGCCGATGTCCCTCAAACATGGCGGTGTGCAAAGAACCAAGTACACTTTTCTGTCGACAACAGGCCCAGAGGAAGGATACTTGTGGTATTCAGGGATCACTTTCTCACTGAATGTGGCTAAATAAAGTCACCAAGCGAGCAGGAAGTATAAGAGGACAGAGGACAGAGATACGGTTTCAAGTCCTTTCACCTCCATTTACTGGTTTAGTAAGCACACGTGGCTAACTCTACCTCAAAGTGTATCAGTGAACACAGTGCTCTCCTTATGGCTTAGTTACCTTGCAAGATTTCTGGAAGCATAATGTAGGGAAGAGACATAGGCTATGTTGTTAACTGTTCTGTACATAAGGATTGTTGGGCAGACAAAGAGATGATTGATTCATAGGTAGATACTTAGACCGACGACAGATGAAAGATAGACAGATAGGTACATAGATTGACAGATGATAGACATCATAGATAGATGATAGGAAGATAGATAGACAGATACATAGATACATACATACATAGATACATAGATGGACAGACAAACCGTTAGATAGAGAGATACAGATACATATCGATTGACACAAAGATATTTTTCATAACCAGGTGTTGAATGGTGAATAACATAGCTAAACTACAAACAAAAAGGAAGAATGAAATCCAGTTTAAAGAGTGCAGTATCAGCCTTAAGGAGAAAACAAATACTACCGTTTGCAATGACGTGGATGGAGCTAGACGGTAGTATGTTCAGAGAAATAGGCCAGGCGTAGAAAGACAAGTACCAAGTGATTTCACTCATGTGTGGAGTATAAAAACAAAGAAAAACTGTAGGAAAAATACAGCAGCAGACTCTCAGAACCCGAGAGTTGACTAAAAGTTACCAAAGGGAAAAGGACTGGGCAGGGTGGGTCTGAAGGGATGGATAAGTGTTTGGAGAAAGAATGGGGGCATTAGGATTAGCATGTATAAAGCGTGGGGTTGGGTGTGCATGGGGAGTACTATACAACACAGAGAAGACTAGTAGAGATCACATAGCATCTTTCTACTCACTGATGGTCAGTGACTGTAACGGGGTCTGTGGGGCGGGACATGGTGAAGGGTTCTACAGCATCCAACTACAGCTGATCGACAGTGACTGAAGAGGTTTTTCGGGGGGACTTGGTGATGGGGGAAGCACAGTAAACATAATGTTCTTCACGTGATTGTAGATTAATTATAAAAAAAATACTTTAAATGCAATAAGTGCACTGCTCTGAATCATCAGAATGAAAGGTCAGGCACTGAGTGCTGCAAACAAAAGACACAGGGTTAAAAGAACGGATGAAAACTCAAGAAACCTACGTGCTTCCTTACAGGAGACTCACTTGAGATCCAAGGACACAGACAAACTGCAAGCTGAAGGTGTGGTGACAAGTACCCTACACGAGTGGAACTGAAAAACAAACAATCAAACAGACGGATACTGTTTGAGCCCCCAGAGACATTCAGTAGGAAATAGCCCTATCTGGCCACCGTGAATTCTTTTTGTTTGTTTTCAGCGGTTACCAGCCATAGATTTAGTGGTGCAGCAACGTTCTTCTTGTTTTCTCTCACCTCAACAACTGTTTTGCTATAATAATAAGTATCTGGGCCTTTGAAATCTGTGGGTTTTATGATCTTCACGAATGTGAAGTAATAACCACCTAAAGAGGGATGTTTGGACACTCAAATAAACATGTCACTCCACAATACACTCTTAGCTCCCAACTGCTCCTGTCTAGAAATTGGTGTTCCTTTTTATTTGACCCTCCGTCCTATCCGCAGTGATCATGCCGATGTCCTTCAAACATGGTGGTGATCAAAGCAACAAGTTTACTTTTCTGTTGACAACAGGCCCGGAGGAAGGATACTTGTGGTTTTCAGAGAGAACTTAGTCAATGAATGTGGCTAAACACAGAGAGCAATTTAGAAGGAGATGAAAGAGGACAGAAGATAGAGACACGGGTATATCTCCCTGCACAACCATTTACTGCTTTTGTAGTACACGCGGCCGACACGACCTGAAAGTGTCTCGGTGAACCCAGTGCTCTCCCTACAGAATAGTTACCCTGCAGGATTTTTGGAAGCATAATGTAGGAAAGTGATATAGGGTATATGGTTAACTGTTCTGTACTCAAGGACAGATGGGCAGACAAAAAGATGATTGATTGATTGATAAATAGATAGACAGACAGATAGATAGATATAGGTACATATCGATTAACACAAAGCTACTGCTCATAACCAGGAGAGCAATGGAGAAAGCACCTAGCGATAGTACAAACAAAAAAGAAGAATGAAATCCAGTTTAAAAAGTGCAGTAAGCAGCCAAAAGAAGAAAACAAATCCTATCATTTGCAATAACGTGGATGGAGCTAGAGGGTATTATGCTCAGTCAATTAGGCCAGTCGGAGAAATACAAGTACCAAATGATTTCACTCAGGTGTGGAGCACGACAACAAAGAAAAACTGAAGGAAAATACAGCAGCAGACACACAGTACCCGAGAGAGGACTAACCGTTACCAAAGAGAAATGGAGTTGGTAGGGTTTGTGGGAAGGGAGTGATAAGGGCAGGGAAAAAGAATGGGGGCATTAGGATTTGAATGAACAATGTGTAGGGTGTAGTGTCATGGGGAGGGCTATACAACACAGAGAAGAGAAGTGGTGATTCTACAGCATCTTACTACACGCTGACGGACAGCGACTGTAACTGGGATTTGGCAAGGACTTGGTAAAGGAGGTAGACTAGTAAACATATTGTTCTGCATGTAATTGTATATTAATGAGAACAAAAAAAATCTCAAAGTGCAGTAAGAGCATAGCTCTCAAATATCAGAATAAAAGTACAGGCTTTGACTGCTCCAATCAAAAGACACAGGGTTAGAAGTACTGATGAAAACTCAAGATCACCTATGTGCTCCCTTACTGGAGTCTCACTTGAGATCCAAGGACACAGACAAACTACAAGCTGAAGGGGCGCGGACAGGTACCCTATACAAGTGAATCTGAGAAACAAAGAAACAAATGGATTCTGTTTGAGTCCCCAGAGGCAGTCACTAGAAAATAGTCCTACCTAGCCACCGTGAATTCTTTTTGTTTGGTTCCAGCAGTGCCCAGGTATAGATTTAGTGGTACTGCAATGTCCTTCTCATTTTTTCTCACATCAACAAATGAATTGCTGTAATAATATGCATCTGGACTTTTGAAATCACTGGGTTTTATGATGTTCACAATTGTAAAGAAGTAATCACCACATAAAGAGGGAAGTTTGAACACTGAACCAAACACGTCTCTCCACAACAAACAATTTGCTCCCAAATGCTCCTGTCTAGAAATAGGTGTTCCTTTTTATTTGTCCCTCCTCCTATCAGTGGTGAACACGCCTATGTCCCTAAAACATGGTGGTGAGTAAAGCACCAAGTATACTTTTATGTCTACAACAGGCAGAGAGGAAGTATACTTGGGGTCTTCAGAGAGCACTTAGGCAATGAATGTAGCTAAATACTGTTAGCAAGCGAGAAGGAGGTATAAGAGGACAGAGGACAGAGATACGGTTTCAAGTCCCTGCACCACCATTTACTGGTTTTGTAAGCACACGCGGCTGACTCGATCTGCAACTGTCTCAGTGAGCCCAGTGCTCTCCCTGCGGCCTAGTGACCTTGCAATGTATTTGGAAGCATAATGTAGCGAAGTGACATAGGTGATGTTGTTAACTGTTCTGTACATAAGGATAGATGGGCGGACAGAAAGATGATTTATTCATAGATAGACAGATAGATAGGTGACAGATGAGAGATAGACAGATGATACACATGATAGATGATAGGAAGCTAGATAGATGGATAGATATATAGAGAGAAGGACAGAGAGACAGAAGGATATATAGAAAGATAGATAGATATACAGACAGACAGAGCAATAAATAGATACAGATAGATATCGATTGACACAAAGCTGTTGCTCATAACCAGGAGATGAATGGTGAGAGCACATAGCTAAACTACAAACAAAAAGGAAGAATGAAACCCTGTTTAAAAAGTGCATTAAGCACCCATAAGAAGAAAACAAATCCTACCATTTGCAATGACGTGGATGGAGCTAGACGGTAGTATGTTCACAGAAATAGGTCAGGCGGAGAAAGACAAGTATCAAATGATTTCACTCATGTGTGCAGTATAACAACAAAGAAAAACTGATTGAAAAAAACAGCAGCAGACTCACAGAACCCGAGAGTTGACTGAAAGTTGCCAAAGGGAAAAGGACTGGGCAGGGAGGTTCTGAAGGGAGGGATAAGTTTGGGGAGAAAGAATGGGGGCATTAGGATTAGCATGTATATTGCGTGTTGACAGGAAGGCATGTGGAGTGCTGTACAACACAGAGAAGACTATTAGAGATTATATAGCATCTTACTACTCACTGAAGGACAGCGACTGAAGAGGATTTTTGGGGGGACTTGGTGAAGGGGGAGCATAGTAAACATAAGGTTCTTCACGTAATTGTAGACTAATGATAACAAAAAAGTTTTTTGAAGTGCAATAAGGGCACAGCACTGAATCATCAGAATAAAAGGTCAAGTTCTGAGTGCTGCAAACAAAAGACACAGGGTTAAAAGAACGGATGAAAACTCAAAAAACCTACGTGCTTCCTTACAGGAGACTCACTTGAGATCCAAGGACACAGACAATCTACAAGCTGAAGGTGTGGGGACAAGTTCCCTACACGAGTGAAACTGAAAAACAAACAATCCAATAAATGGATTGTGTTTGAGCCCCCAGAGACAGTCAGTAGAAAATAGCCCTATCTGGCCACAGTGAATTCTTTTTGTTTGTTCTCAGCAGGGCCCAGCCATAGATTTAGTGGTGCAGCAACGTCCTTCTCATTTCCTCTCACTTCAGCAACTGATTTGCTGTAATAATAAGCATCTTTACCTTTGAAATCGGTGGGTTTTATGATCTTCACGAATGTGAAGTAATAACCACCTAAAGAGGGAAGTTTGGACACTCAAATAAACATGTCACCCCACAATACACTCTTAGCTCCCAACTGCTCCTGTCTAGAAATTGGTGGTCCTTTTTATTTGACCCTCCGTCCTATCAGCAGTGATCACGCCGATGTCCTTCAAACATGGTGGTGAGGAAAGCAACAAGTTTACTTTTCTGTCAACAACAGGCCCAGAGGAAGGATACTTGTGGTCTTCAGGGAGCACTTAGTCAATGAATGTGGCTAAATACAGACAGCAAGTGAGAAGGAGATGAAAGAGGACAGTGGGTAGAGACACGGTTTCAAGTCCCTGCACAACCATTTCCTGCTTTTGTAGGTACACGCGGCCGACTCGATCTGCAAGTGTCTCGGTGAACCCAGTGCTCTCCCTAAATATTAGTTACATTGCAGGATTTTGGGAAGCATAATGTAGGAGAGTGACATAGGCTATGTGTTTAACTGTTCTGTACACAAGTACAGATGAGCAGACAAAAAGCTGATAGATAGATTGATTGATAAATAGTTAGACAGACAGATAGGTAGATATAGGTACATAACGATTAACACAAAGCTACTGCTCTAAACCAGGAGAGCAATGGTGAAAGCACATAGCGATACTACAAACAAAAATAAGAATGAACTCCAGTTTAAAAAGTGCAGTAAGCAGCCATAAGAAGAAAACAAATCCTATCATTTGCAATAACGTGGATGGAGCTAGAGGGTATTATGCTCAGCCAAGTAGGCCAGGCGGAGAAATACATGTACCAAATGATTTCACTCATGTGTGGAGTATGGTAAGATAGAAAAACTGAAGGAAAAGACAGCAGCAGACTCACAGAAACCGAGAGTGGACTAACAGTTACCAAGGAGAAAGGGACTGGGTAGGGTTTGTGGGAAGGGAGTAATAAAGGTGGGGAAGAAGAATGGGGGCATTAGCATTAGCTTGCATAATGTGTAGGGTGGGGGTTCATGGGTAGGGCTGTACAACATTGAGAAGACATGTAGTGATTCTACAGCATCTTATAACATGCTGATGGACAGCGACTGTAACTGGGATTTGGGGGGAACATGGTGAAGGGGGTAGACTGGAAAACATAATGTTCTGCATGTGATTTTATATTAATGAGAACAAAAATTTTCAAAGTGCAGTAAGAGCACAGCTCTCAAATATCAGAATGAAAGTACAGGCTTTGAGTGCTCCAATCAAAGGACACAGGTTTAGAAGTACTGATGAAAACTCAAGACCACCTACGTGCTCCCTTACTGGAGACTCACTTGAGATCCAAGGAAACAGACAAAGTACAAGCTGAAGGGGCGGGGACAGGTACCCTATACATGTGAAACTGTGAAACAAACAAACAAACGGATTCTGTTTGAGTCCCCAGAGAGAGTCAGTAAAAAATAGCCCTATCAAGCCACCGTGAAATCTTTTTGTTTGGTTTCAGCAGTGCTCAGGCATAGATTTAGTGGTGCATCAACTTCCTTCTCATTTCCTCTCACCTCAACAAATGAATTGCTGTAATAATATGCATCTGGGCTTTTAAAATCATTGCGTTTTATGATGTTCAGGAATGTAATGAAGTAATAACCACATAAAGAGGGAAGATTGGACCCTCAAATAAACACTTCACTCCACAACACACTCTTTGTTCCCAACTGCTCCTGTCCAGAAATAGGTGTTCCTTTATATTTGTCCCTCCACCTATCAGCAGTGATCACGCCGATGTCCCTCAAACATGGCGGTGTGCAAAGAACCAAGTACACTTTTCTGTCGACAACAGGCCCAGAGGAAGGATACTTGTGGTATTCAGGGATCACTTTCTCACTGAATGTGGCTAAATAAAGTCACCAAGCGAGCAGGAAGTATAAGAGGACAGAGGACAGAGATACGGTTTCAAGTCCTTTCACCTCCATTTACTGGTTTAGTAAGCACACGTGGCTAACTCTACCTCAAAGTGTATCAGTGAACACAGTGCTCTCCTTATGGCTTAGTTACCTTGCAAGATTTCTGGAAGCATAATGTAGGGAAGAGACATAGGCTATGTTGTTAACTGTTCTGTACATAAGGATTGTTGGGCAGACAAAGAGATGATTGATTTATAGGTAGATACTTAGACCGACGACAGATGAAAGATAGACAGATAGGTACATAGATTGACAGATGATAGACATCATAGATAGATGATAGGAAGATAGATAGACAGATACATAGATACATACATACATAGATACATAGATGGACAGACAAACCGTTAGATAGAGAGATACAGATACATATCGATTGACACAAAGATATTTTTCATAACCAGGTGTTGAATGGTGAATAACATAGCTAAACTACAAACAAAAAGGAAGAATGAAATCCAGTTTAAAGAGTGCAGTATCAGCCTTAAGGAGAAAACAAATACTACCGTTTGCAATGACGTGGATGGAGCTAGACGGTAGTATGTTCAGAGAAATAGGCCAGGCGGAGAAAGACAAGTACCAAGTGATTTCACTCATGTGTGGAGTATAAAAACAAAGAAAAACTGTAGGAAAAATACAGCAGCAGACTCTCAGAACCCGAGAGTTGACTAAAAGTTACCAAAGGGAAAAGGACTGGGCAGGGTGGGTCTGAAGGGATGGATAAGTGTTTGGAGAAAGAATGGGGGCATTAGGATTAGCATGTATAAAGCGTGGGGTTGGGTGTGCATGGGGAGTACTATACAACACAGAGAAGACTAGTAGAGATCACATAGCATCTTACTACTCACTGATGGTCAGTGACTGTAACGGGGTCTGTGGGGCGGGACATGGTGAAGGGTTCTACAGCATCCAACTACAGCTGATCGACAGTGACTGAAGAGGTTTTTCGGGGGGACTTGGTGATGGGGGAAGCACAGTAAACATAATGTTCTTCACGTGATTGTAGATTAATTATAAAAAAAATACTTTAAATGCAATAAGTGCACTGCTCTGAATCATCAGAATGAAAGGTCAGGCACTGAGTGCTGCAAACAAAAGACACAGGGTTAAAAGAACGGATGAAAACTCAAGAAACCTACGTGCTTCCTTACAGGAGACTCACTTGAGATCCAAGGACACAGACAAACTGCAAGCTGAAGGTGTGGTGACAAGTACCCTACACGAGTGGAACTGAAAAACAAACAATCAAACAGACGGATACTGTTTGAGCCCCCAGAGACATTCAGTAGGAAATAGCCCTATCTGGCCACCGTGAATTCTTTTTGTTTGTTTTCAGCGGTTACCAGCCATAGATTTAGTGGTGCAGCAACGTTCTTCTTGTTTTCTCTCACCTCAACAACTGTTTTGCTATAATAATAAGTATCTGGGCCTTTGAAATCTGTGGGTTTTATGATCTTCACGAATGTGAAGTAATAACCACCTAAAGAGGGATGTTTGGACACTCAAATAAACATGTCACTCCACAATACACTCTTAGCTCCCAACTGCTCCTGTCTAGAAATTGGTGTTCCTTTTTATTTGACCCTCCGTCCTATCCGCAGTGATCATGCCGATGTCCTTCAAACATGGTGGTGATCAAAGCAACAAGTTTACTTTTCTGTTGACAACAGGCCCGGAGGAAGGATACTTGTGGTTTTCAGAGAGAACTTAGTCAATGAATGTGGCTAAACACAGAGAGCAATTTAGAAGGAGATGAAAGAGGACAGAAGATAGAGACACGGGTATATCTCCCTGCACAACCATTTACTGCTTTTGTAGTACACGCGGCCGACACGACCTGAAAGTGTCTCGGTGAACCCAGTGCTCTCCCTACAGAATAGTTACCCTGCAGGATTTTTGGAAGCATAATGTAGGAAAGTGATATAGGGTATATGGTTAACTGTTCTGTACTCAAGGACAGATGGGCAGACAAAAAGATGATTGATTGATTGATAAATAGATAGACAGACAGATAGATAGATATAGGTACATATCGATTAACACAAAGCTACTGCTCATAACCAGGAGAGCAATGGAGAAAGCACCTAGCGATAGTACAAACAAAAAAGAAGAATGAAATCCAGTTTAAAAAGTGCAGTAAGCAGCCAAAAGAAGAAAACAAATCCTATCATTTGCAATAACGTGGATGGAGCTAGAGGGTATTATGCTCAGTCAATTAGGCCAGTCGGAGAAATACAAGTACCAAATGATTTCACTCAGGTGTGGAGCACGACAACAAAGAAAAACTGAAGGAAAATACAGCAGCAGACACACAGTACCCGAGAGAGGACTAACCGTTACCAAAGAGAAATGGAGTTGGTAGGGTTTGTGGGAAGGGAGTGATAAGGGCAGGGAAAAAGAATGGGGGCATTAGGATTTGAATGAACAATGTGTAGGGTGTAGTGTCATGGGGAGGGCTATACAACACAGAGAAGAGAAGTGGTGATTCTACAGCATCTTACTACACGCTGACGGACAGCGACTGTAACTGGGATTTGGCAAGGACTTGGTAAAGGAGGTAGACTAGTAAACATATTGTTCTGCATGTAATTGTATATTAATGAGAACAAAAAAAATCTCAAAGTGCAGTAAGAGCATAGCTCTCAAATATCAGAATAAAAGTACAGGCTTTGACTGCTCCAATCAAAAGACACAGGGTTAGAAGTACTGATGAAAACTCAAGATCACCTATGTGCTCCCTTACTGGAGTCTCACTTGAGATCCAAGGACACAGACAAACTACAAGCTGAAGGGGCGCGGACAGGTACCCTATACAAGTGAATCTGAGAAACAAAGAAACAAATGGATTCTGTTTGAGTCCCCAGAGGCAGTCACTAGAAAATAGTCCTACCTAGCCACCGTGAATTCTTTTTGTTTGGTTCCAGCAGTGCCCAGGTATAGATTTAGTGGTACTGCAATGTCCTTCTCATTTTTTCTCACATCAACAAATGAATTGCTGTAATAATATGCATCTGGACTTTTGAAATCACTGGGTTTTATGATGTTCACAATTGTAAAGAAGTAATCACCACATAAAGAGGGAAGTTTGAACACTGAACCAAACACGTCTCTCCACAACAAACAATTTGCTCCCAAATGCTCCTGTCTAGAAATAGGTGTTCCTTTTTATTTGTCCCTCCTCCTATCAGTGGTGAACACGCCTATGTCCCTAAAACATGGTGGTGAGTAAAGCACCAAGTATACTTTTATGTCTACAACAGGCAGAGAGGAAGTATACTTGGGGTCTTCAGAGAGCACTTAGGCAATGAATGTAGCTAAATACTGTTAGCAAGCGAGAAGGAGGTATAAGAGGACAGAGGACAGAGATACGGTTTCAAGTACCTGCACCACCATTTACTGGTTTTGTAAGCACACGCGGCTGACTCGATCTGCAACTGTCTCAGTGAGCCCAGTGCTCTCCCTGCGGCCTAGTGACCTTGCAATGTATTTGGAAGCATAATGTAGCGAAGTGACATAGGTGATGTTGTTAACTGTTCTGTACATAAGGATAGATGGGCGGACAGAAAGATGATTTATTCATAGATAGACAGATAGATAGGTGACAGATGAGAGATAGACAGATGATACACATGATAGATGATAGGAAGCTAGATAGATGGATAGATATATAGAGAGAAGGACAGAGAGACAGAAGGATATATAGAAAGATAGATAGATATACAGACAGACAGAGCAATAAATAGATACAGATAGATATCGATTGACACAAAGCTGTTGCTCATAACCAGGAGATGAATGGTGAGAGCACATAGCTAAACTACAAACAAAAAGGAAGAATGAAACCCTGTTTAAAAAGTGCATTAAGCACCCATAAGAAGAAAACAAATCCTACCATTTGCAATGACGTGGATGGAGCTAGACGGTAGTATGTTCACAGAAATAGGTCAGGCGGAGAAAGACAAGTATCAAATGATTTCACTCATGTGTGCAGTATAACAACAAAGAAAAACTGATTGAAAAAAACAGCAGCAGACTCACAGAACCCGAGAGTTGACTGAAAGTTGCCAAAGGGAAAAGGACTGGGCAGGGAGGTTCTGAAGGGAGGGATAAGTTTGGGGAGAAAGAATGGGGGCATTAGGATTAGCATGTATATTGCGTGTTGACAGGAAGGCATGTGGAGTGCTGTACAACACAGAGAAGACTATTAGAGATTATATAGCATCTTACTACTCACTGAAGGACAGCGACTGAAGAGGATTTTTGGGGGGACTTGGTGAAGGGGGAGCATAGTAAACATAAGGTTCTTCACGTAATTGTAGACTAATGATAACAAAAAAGTTTTTTGAAGTGCAATAAGGGCACAGCACTGAATCATCAGAATAAAAGGTCAAGTTCTGAGTGCTGCAAACAAAAGACACAGGGTTAAAAGAACGGATGAAAACTCAAAAAACCTACGTGCTTCCTTACAGGAGACTCACTTGAGATCCAAGGACACAGACAATCTACAAGCTGAAGGTGTGGGGACAAGTTCCCTACACGAGTGAAACTGAAAAACAAACAATCCAATAAATGGATTGTGTTTGAGCCCCCAGAGACAGTCAGTAGAAAATAGCCCTATCTGGCCACAGTGAATTCTTTTTGTTTGTTCTCAGCAGGGCCCAGCCATAGATTTAGTGGTGCAGCAACGTCCTTCTCATTTCCTCTCACTTCAGCAACTGATTTGCTGTAATAATAAGCATCTTTACCTTTGAAATCGGTGGGTTTTATGATCTTCACGAATGTGAAGTAATAACCACCTAAAGAGGGAAGTTTGGACACTCAAATAAACATGTCACCCCACAATACACTCTTAGCTCCCAACTGCTCCTGTCTAGAAATTGGTGGTCCTTTTTATTTGACCCTCCGTCCTATCAGCAGTGATCACGCCGATGTCCTTCAAACATGGTGGTGAGGAAAGCAACAAGTTTACTTTTCTGTCAACAACAGGCCCAGAGGAAGGATACTTGTGGTCTTCAGGGAGCACTTAGTCAATGAATGTGGCTAAATACAGACAGCAAGTGAGAAGGAGATGAAAGAGGACAGTGGGTAGAGACACGGTTTCAAGTCCCTGCACAACCATTTCCTGCTTT
Organism: Manis pentadactyla; assembly: GCF_030020395.1. Lineage (NCBI taxonomy): Eukaryota > Metazoa > Chordata > Mammalia > Pholidota > Manidae > Manis > Manis pentadactyla. The sequence continues at coordinate 201,551 of NW_026644633.1, forward strand.
TGTAGGTACACGCGGCCGACTCGATCTGCAAGTGTCTCGGTGAACCCAGTGCTCTCCCTAAATATTAGTTACATTGCAGGATTTTGGGAAGCATAATGTAGGAGAGTGACATAGGCTATGTGTTTCACTGTTCTGTACACAAGTACAGATGAGCAGACAAAAAGCTGATAGATAGATTGATTGATAAATAGTTAGACAGACAGATAGGTAGATATAGGTACATAACGATTAACACAAAGCTACTGCTCTAAACCAGGAGAGCAATGGTGAAAGCACATAGCAATACTACAAACAAAAATAAGAATGAACTCCAGTTTAAAAAGTGCAGTAAGCAGCCATAAGAAGAAAACAAATCCTATCATTTGCAATAACGTGGATGGAGCTAGAGGGTATTATGCTCAGCCAAGTAGGCCAGGCGGAGAAATACATGTACCAAATGATTTCACTCATGTGTGGAGTATGGTAAGATAGAAAAACTGAAGGAAAAGACAGCAGCAGACTCACAGAAACCGAGAGTGGACTAACAGTTACCAAGGAGAAAGGGACTGGGTAGGGTTTGTGGGAAGGGAGTAATAAAGGTGGGGAAGAAGAATGGGGGCATTAGGATTAGCTTGCATAATGTGTAGGGTGGGGGTTCATGGGTAGGGCTGTACAACATTGAGAAGACATGTAGTGATTCTACAGCATCTTATAACATGCTGATGGACAGCGACTGTAACTGGGATTTGGGGGGAACATGGTGAAGGGGGTAGACTGGAAAACATAATGTTCTGCATGTGATTTTATATTAATGAGAACAAAAGTTTTCAAAGTGCAGTAAGAGCACAGCTCTCAAATATCAGAATGAAAGTACAGGCTTTGAGTGCTCCAATCAAAGGACACAGGTTTAGAAGTACTGATGAAAACTCAAGACCACCTACGTGCTCCCTTACTGGAGACTCACTTGAGATCCAAGGAAACAGACAAAGTACAATCTGAAAGGGCGGGGACAGGTACCCTATACATGTGAAACTGTGAAACAAACAAACAAACGGATTCTGTTTGAGTCCCCAGAGAGAGTCAGTAAAAAATAGCCCTATCAAGCCACCATGAAATCTTTTTGTTTGGTTTCAGCAGTGCTCAGGCATAGATTTAGTGGTGCAGCAACTTCCTTCTCATTTCCTCTCACCTCAACAAATGAATTGCTGTAATAATATGCATCTGGGCTTTTAAAATCATTGCGTTTTATGATGTTCAGGAATGTAATGAAGTAATAACCACATAAAGAGGGAAGATTGGACCCTCAAATAAACACTTCACTCCACAACACACTCTTTGTTCCCAACTGCTCCTGTCCAGAAATAGGTGTTCCTTTATATTTGTCCCTCCACCTATCAGCAGTGATCACGCCGATGTCCCTCAAACATGGCGGTGTGCAAAGAACCAAGTACACTTTTCTGTCGACAACAGGCCCAGAGGAAGGATACTTGTGGTCTTCAGGAATCACTTTCTCACTGAATGTGGCTAAATAAAGTCACCAAGCGAGCAGGAAGTATAAGAGGACAGAGGACAGAGATACGGTTTCAAGTCCTTTCACCTCCATTTACTGGTTTTGTAAGCACACGTGGCTAACTCTACTTCAAAGTGTATCGGTGAACACAGTGCTCTCCTTATGGCTTAGTTACCTTGCAAGATTTCTGGAAGCATAATGTAGGGAAGAGATATAGGCTATGTTGTTAACTGATCTGTACATAAGGATTGTTGGGCAGACAAAGAGATGATTGATTCATAGGTAGATATTTAGACAGACGACAGATGAAAGATAGACAGATAGGTACATAGATTGACAGATGATAGACATCATAGATAGATGATAGGAAGATAGATAGACAGATACATAGATACATAGATACATAGATGGACAGACAGACCGTTAGATAGAGAGATACAGATACATATCGATTGACACAAAGATATTTTTCATAACCAGGTGTTGAATGGTGAATAACATAGCTAAACTACAAACAAAAAGGAAGAATGAAATCCAGTTTAAAGAGTGCAGTAAGCAGCCTTAAGGAGAAAACAAATACTACCGTTTGCAATGACGTGGATGGAGCTAGACGGTAGTATGTTCAGAGAAATAGGCCAGGCGGAGAAAGACAAGTACCAAGTGATTTCACTCATGTGTGGAGTATAAAAACAAAGAAAAACTGTAGGAAAAATACAGCAGCAGACTCTCAGAACCCGAGAGTTGACTAAAAGTTACCAAAGGGAAAAGGACTGGGCAGGGTGGGTCTGAAGGGATGGATAAGTGTTTGGAGAAAGAATGGGGGCATTAGGATTAGCATGTATAAAGCGTGGGGTTGGGTGTGCATGGGGAGTACTGTACAACACAGAGAAGACTAGTAGAGATCATATAGCATCTTACTACTCACTGATGGTCAGTGACTGTAACGGGGTCTGTGGGGCGGGACATGGTGAAGGGTTCTACAGCATCCAACTACAGCTGATCGACAGTGACTGAAGAGGTTTTTCGGGGGGACTTGGTGATGGGGGAAGCACAGTAAACATAATGTTCTTCACGTGATTGTAGATTAATTATAAAAAAAATACTTTAAGTGCAATAAGTGCACTGCTCTGAATCATCAGAATAAAAGGTCAGGCACTGAGTGCTGCAAACAAAAGACACAGTGTTAAAAGAACGGATGAAAACTCAAGAAACCTACGTGCTTCCTTACAGGAGACTCACTTGAGATCCAAGGACACAGACAAACTGCAAGCTGAAGGTGTGGTGACAAGTACCCTACACGAGTGGAACTGAAAAACAAACAATCAAACAAACGGATACTGTTTGAGCCCCCAGAGACATTCAGTAGGAAATAGCCCTATCTGGCCACCGTGAATTCTTTTTGTTTGTTTTCAGCGGTTCCCAGCCATAGATTTAGTGGTGCAGCAACGTTCTTCTTGTTTTCTCTCACCTCAACAACTGTTTTGCTATAATAATAAGCATCTGGGCCTTTGAAATCTGTGGGTTTTATGATCTTCACGAATGTGAAGTAATAACCACCTAAAGAGGGATGTTTGGACACTCAAATAAACATGTCACTCCACAATACACTCTTAGCTCCCAACTGCTCCTGTCTAGAAATTGGTGTTCCTTTTTATTTGAACCTCCGTCCTATCCGCAGTGATCATGCCGATGTCCTTCAAACATGGTGGTGATCAAAGCAACAAATTTACTTTTCTGTTGACAACAGGCCCGGAGGAAGGATACTTGTGGTTTTCAGAGAGAACTTAGTCAATGAATGTGGCTAAATACAGAGAGCAATTTAGAAGGATATGAAAGAGGACAGAAGATAGAGACACGGGTATATCTCCCTGCACAACCATTTACTGCTTTTGAAGTACACGCGGCCGACACGACCTGAAAGTGTCTCGGTGAACCCAGTGCTCTCCCTACAGAATAGTTACCTTGCAGGATTTTTGGAAGCATAATGTAGGAAAGTGATATAGGGTATATGGTTAACTGTTCTGTACTCAAGGACAGATGGGCAGACAAAAAGATGATTGATTGATTGATAAATAGATAGACAGACAGATAGATAGATATAGGTACATATCGATTAACACAAAGCTACTGCTCATAACCAGGAGAGCAATGGAGAAAGCACATAGCGATAGTACAAACAAAAAAGAAGAATGAAATCCAGTTTAAAAAGTGCAGTAAGCAGCCAAAAGAAGAAAACAAATCCTATCATTTGCAATAACGTGGATGGAGCTAGAGGGTATTATGCTCAATCAATTAGGCCAGTCGGAGAAATACAAGTACCAAATGATTTCACTCAGGTGTGGAGTACGACAACAAAGAAAAACTGAAGGAAAATACAGCAGCAGACACACAGTACCCGAGAGAGGACTAACCGTTACCAAAGAGAAATGGAGTTGGTAGGGTTTGTGGGAAGGGAGTGATAAGGGCAGGGAAAAAGAATGGGGGCATTAGGATTTGAATGAACAATGTGTAGGGTGTAGTGTCATGGGGAGGGCTATACAACACAGAGAAGAGAAGTGGTGATTCTACAGCATCTTACTACACGCTGACGGACAGCGACTGTAACTGGGATTTGGCAAGGACTTGGTAAAGGAGGTAGACTAGTAAACATATTGTTCTGCATGTAATTGTATATTAATGAGAACAAAAAAAATCTCAAAGTGCAGTAAGAGCATAGCTCTCAAATATCAGAATAAAAGTACAGGCTTTGACTGCTCCAATCAAAAGACACAGGGTTAGAAGTACTGATGAAAACTCAAGATCACCTATGTGCTCCCTTACTGGAGTCTCACTTGAGATCCAAGGACACAGACAAACTACAAGCTGAAGGGGCGCGGACAGGTACCCTATACAAGTGAATCTGAGAAACAAAGAAACAAATGGATTCTGTTTGAGTCCCCAGAGGCAGTCACTAGAAAATAGTCCTACCTAGCCACCGTGAATTCTTTTTGTTTGGTTCCAGCAGTGCCCAGGTATAGATTTAGTGGTACTGCAATGTCCTTCTCATTTTTTCTCACATCAACAAATGAATTGCTGTAATAATATGCATCTGGACTTTTGAAATCACTGGGTTTTATGATGTTCACAATTGTAAAGAAGTAATCACCACATAAAGAGGGAAGTTTGAACACTGAACCAAACACGTCTCTCCACAACAAACAATTTGCTCCCAAATGCTCCTGTCTAGAAATAGGTGTTCCTTTTTATTTGTCCCTCCTCCTATCAGTGGTGAACACGCCTATGTCCCTAAAACATGGTGGTGAGTAAAGCACCAAGTATACTTTTATGTCTACAACAGGCAGAGAGGAAGTATACTTGGGGTCTTCAGAGAGCACTTAGGCAATGAATGTAGCTAAATACTGTTAGCAAGCGAGAAGGAGGTATAAGAGGACAGAGGACAGAGATACGGTTTCAAGTCCCTGCACCACCATTTACTGGTTTTGTAAGCACACGCGGCTGACTCGATCTGCAACTGTCTCAGTGAGCCCAGTGCTCTCCCTGCGGCCTAGTGAACTTGCAATGTATTTTTAAGCATAATGTAGCGAAGTGACATAGGTGATGTTGTTGTACATAAGGTGACATAGGTGATGTTCTGTACATAAGGATAGATGGGCGGACAGAAAGATGATTTATTCATAGATAGACAGATAGATAGGTGACAGATGAGAGATAGACAGATGATACACATGATAGATGATAGGAAGCTAGATAGATGGATGGATATATAGAGAGAAGGACAGAGAGACAGAAGGATATATAGAAAGATAGATAGATATACAGACAGACAGAGCAATAAATAGATACAGATAGATATCGATTGACACAAAGCTGTTGCTCATAACCAGGAGATGAATGGTGAGAGCACATAGCTAAACTACAAACAAAAAGGAAGAATGAAACCCTGTTTACAAAGTGCATTAAGCACCCATAAGAAGAAAACAAATCCTACCATTTGCAATGACGTGGATGGAGCTAGACGGTAGTATGTTCACAGAAATAGGTCAGGCGGAGAAAGACAAGTATCAAATGATTTCACTCATGTGTGCAGTATAACAACAAAGAAAAACTGATGGAAAAAAACAGAAGCAGACTCACAGAACCCGAGAGTTGACTGAAAGTTGCCAAAGGGAAAAGGACTGGGCAGGGAGGTTCTGAAGGGAGGGATAAATTTGGGGAGAAAGAATGGGGGCATTAGGATTAGCATGTATATTGCGTGTTGACAGGAAGGCATGTGGAGTGCTGTACAACACAGAGAAGACTATTAGAGATTACATAGCATCTTACTACTCACTGAAGGACAGCGACTGAAGAGGATTTTCGGGGGGACTTGGTGAAGGGGGAGCATAGTAAACATAAGGTTCTTCACGTAATTGTAGACTAATGATAACAAAAAAGTTTTTTGAAGTGCAATAAGGGCACAGCACTGAATCATCAGAATAAAAGGTCAAGTTCTGAGAGCTGCAAACAAAAGACACAGGGTTAAAAGAACGGATGAAAACTCAAAAAACCTACGTCCTTCCTTACAGGAGACTCACTTGAGATCCAAGGACACAGACAATCTACAAGCTGAAGGTGTGGGGACAAGTTCCCTACACGAGTGAAACTGAAAAACAAACAATCCAATAAATGGATTGTGTTTGAGCCCCCAGAGACAGTCAGTAGAAAATAGCCCTATCTGGCCACAGTGAATTCTTTTTGTTTGTTCTCAGCAGGGCCCAGCCATAGATTTAGTGGTGCAGCAACGTCCTTCTCATTTCCTCTCACTTCAGCAACTGATTTGCTGTAATAATAAGCATCTTTACCTTTGAAATCGGTGGGTTTTATGATCTTCACGAATGTGAAGTAATAACCACCTAAAGAGGGAAGTTTGGACACTCAAATAAACATGTCACCCCACAATACACTCTTAGCTCCCAACTGCTCCTGTCTAGAAATTGGTGGTCCTTTTTATTTGACCCTCCGTCCTATCAGCAGTGATCACGCCGATGTCCTTCAAACATGGTGGTGAGGAAAGCAACAAGTTTACTTTTCTGTCAACAACAGGCCCAGAGGAAGGATACTTGTGGTCTTCAGGGAGCACTTAGTCAATGAATGTGGCTAAATACAGACAGCAAGTGAGAAGGAGATGAAAGAGGACAGTGGGTAGAGACACGGTTTCAAGTCCCTGCACAACCATTTCCTGCTTTTGTAGGTACACGCGGCCGACTCGATCTGCAAGTGTCTCGGTGAACCCAGTGCTCTCCCTAAATATTAGTTACATTGCAGGATTTTGGGAAGCATAATGTAGGAGAGTGACATAGGCTATGTGTTTCACTGTTCTGTACACAAGTACAGATGAGCAGACAAAAAGCTGATAGATAGATTGATTGATAAATAGTTAGACAGACAGATAGGTAGATATAGGTACATAACGATTAACACAAAGCTACTGCTCTAAACCAGGAGAGCAATGGTGAAAGCACATAGCGATACTACAAACAAAATAAGAATGAACTCCAGTTTAAAAAGTGCAGTAAGCAGCCATAAGAAGAAAACAAATCCTATCATTTGCAATAACGTGGATGGAGCTAGAGGGTATTATGCTCAGCCAAGTAGGCCAGGCGGAGAAATAAATGTACCAAATGATTTCACTCATGTGTGGAGTATGATAAGATAGAAAAACTGAAGGAAAAGACAGCAGCAGACTCACAGAAACCGAGAGTGGACTAACAGTTACCAAGGAGAAAGGGACTGGGTAGGGTTTTGTGGGAAGGGAGTAATAAAGGTGGGGAAGAAGAATGGGGGCATTAGGATTAGCTTGCATAATGTGTAGGGTGGGGGTTCATGGGTAGGGCTGTACAACATTGAGAAGACATGTAGTGATTCTACAGCATCTTATTACATGCTGATGGACAGCGACTGTAACTGGGATTTGGGGGGAACATGGTGAAGGGGGTAGACTGGAAAACATAATGTTCTGCATGTGATTTTATATTAATGAGAACAAAAATTTTCAAAGTGCAGTAAGAGCACAGCTCTCAAATATCAGAATGAAAGTACGGGCTTTGAGTGCTCCAATCAAAGGACACAGGTTTAGAAGTACTGATGAAAACTCAAGACCACCTACGTGCTCCCTTACTGGAGACTCACTTGAGATCCAAGGAAACAGACAAAGTAAAAGCTGAAGGGGCGGGGACAGGTACTCTATACATGTGAAACTGTGAAACAAACAAACAAACGGATTCTGTTTGAGTCCCCAGAGAGAGTCAGTAAAAAATAGCCCTATCAAGCCACCGTGAAATCTTTTTGTTTGGTTTCAGCAGTGCTCAGGCATAGATTTAGTGGTGCAGCAACTTCCTTCTCATTTCCTCTCACCTCAACAAATGAATTGCTGTAATAATATGCATCTGGGCTTTTAAAATCATTGCGTTTTATGATGTTCAGGAATGTAATGAAGTAATAACCACATAAAGAGGGAAGATTGGACCCTCAAATAAACACTTCACTCCACAACACACTCTTTGTTCCCAACTGCTCCTGTCCAGAAATAGGTGTTCCTTTATATTTGTCCCTCCACCTATCAGCAGTGATCACGCCGATGTCCCTCAAACATGGCGGTGTGCAAAGAACCAAGTACACTTTTCTGTCGACAACAGGCCCAGAGGAAGGATACTTGTGGTCTTCAGGGATCACTTTCTCACTGAATGTGGCTAAATAAAGTCACCAAGCGAGCAGGAAGTATAAGAGGACAGAGGACAGAGATACGGTTTCAAGTCCTTTCACCTCCATTTACTGGTTTTGTAAGCACACGTGGCTAACTCTACTTCAAAGTGTATCGGTGAACACAGTGCTCTCCTTATGGCTTAGTTACCTTGCAAGATTTCTGGAAGCATAATGTAGGGAAGAGATATAGGCTATGTTGTTAACTGTTCTGTACATAAGGATTGTTGGGCAGACAAAGAGATGATTGATTCATAGGTAGATATTTAGACAGACGACAGATGAAAGATAGACAGATAGGTACATAGATTGACAGATGATAGACATCATAGATAGATGATAGGAAGATAGATAGACAGATACATAGATACATACATACATAGATTCATAGATGGACAGACAGACCGTTAGATAGATAGATACAGATACATATCGATTGACACAAAGATATTTTTCATAACCAGGTGTTGAATGGTGAATAACATAGCTAAACTACAAACAAAAAGGAAGAATGAAATCCAGTTTAAAGAGTGCAGTAAGCAGCCTTAAGGAGAAAACAAATACTACCGTTTGCAATGACGTGGATGGAGCTAGACGGTAGTATGTTCAGAGAAATAGGCCAGGCGGAGAAAGACAAGTACCAAGTGATTTCACTCATGTGTGGAGTATAAAAACAAAGAAAAACTGTAGGAAAACTACAGCAGCAGACTCTCAGAACCCGAGAGTTGACTAAAAGTTACCAAAGGGAAAAGGACTGGGCAGGGTGGGTCTGAAGGGATGGATAAGTGTTTGGAGAAAGAATGGGGGCATTAGGATTAGCATGTATAAAGCGTGGGGTTGGGTGTGCATGGGGAGTACTGTACAACACAGAGAAGACTAGTAGAGATCATATAGCATCTTACTACTCACTGATGGTCAGTGACTGTAACGGGGTCTGTGGGGCGGGACATGGTGAAGGGTTCTACAGCATCCAACTACAGCTGATCGACAGTGACTGAAGAGGTTTTTCGGGGGGACTTGGTGATGGGGGAAGCACAGTAAACATAATGTTCTTCACGTGATTGTAGATTAATTATAAAAAAAATACTTTAAATGCAATAAGTGCACTGCTCTGAATCATCAGAATAAAAGGTCAGGCACTGAGTGCTGCAAACAAAAGACACAGGGTTAAAAGAACGGATGAAAACTCAAGAAACCTACGTGCTTCCTTACAGGAGACTCACTTGAGATCCAAGGACACAGACAAACTGCAAGCTGAAGGTGTGGTGACAAGTACCCTACACGAGTGGAACTGAAAAACAAACAATCAAACAAACGGATACTGTTTGAGCCCCCAGAGACATTCAGTAGGAAATAGCCCTATCTGGCCACCGTGAATTCTTTTTGTTTGTTTTCAGCGGTTCCCAGCCATAGATTTAGTGGTGCAGCAACGTTCTTCTTGTTTTCTCTCACCTCAACAACTGTTTTGCTATAATAATAAGCATCTGGGCCTTTGAAATCTGTGGGTTTCATGATCTTCACGAATGTGAAGTAATAACCACCTAAAGAGGGATGTTTGGACACTCAAATAAACATGTCACTCCACAATACACTCTTAGCTCCCAACTGCTCCTGTCTAGAAATTGGTGTTCCTTTTTATTTGACCCTCCGTCCTATCCGCAGTGATCATGCCGATGTCCTTCAAACATGGTGGTGATCAAAGCAACAAGTTTACTTTTCTGTTGACAACAGGCCCGGAGGAAGGATACTTGTGGTTTTCAGAGAGAACTTAGTCAATGAATGTGGCTAAACACAGAGAGCAATTTAGAAGGAGATGAAAGAGGACAGAAGATAGAGACACGGGTATATCTCCCTGCACAACCATTTACTGCTTTTGAAGTACACGCGGCCGACACGACCTGAAAGTGTCTCGGTGAACCCAGTGCTCTCCCTACAGAATAGTTACCTTGCAGGATTTTTGGAAGCATAATGTAGGAAAGTGATATAGGGTATATGGTTAACTGTTCTGTACTCAAGGACAGATGGGCAGACAAAAAGATGATCGATTGATTGATAAATAGATAGACAGACAGATAGATAGATATAGGTACATATCGATTAACACAAAGCTACTGCTCATAACCAGGAGAGCAATGGAGAAAGCACATAGCGATAGTACAAACAAAAAAGAAGAATGAAATCCAGATTAAAAAGTGCAGTAAGCAGCCAAAAGAAGAAAACAAATCCTATCATTTGCAATAACGTGGATGGAGCTAGAGGGTATTATGCTCAGTCAATTAGGCCAGTCGGAGAAATACAAGTACCAAATGATTTCACTCATGTGTGGAGTACAACAAAGAAAAACTGAAGGAAAATACAGCAGCAGACACACAGTACCCGAGAGAGGACTAAACGTTACCAAAGAGAAATGGACTTGGTAGGGTTTGTGGGAAGGGGGTGATAAGGGCAGGGAAAAAGAATGGGGGCATTAGGATTTGAATGAACAATGTGTAGGGTGTAGTGTCATGGGGAGGGCTATACAACACAGAGAAGAGAAGTGGTGATTCTACAGCATCTTACTACACGCTGACGGACAGCGACTGTAACTGGGATTTGGCAAGGACTTGGTAAAGGAGGTAGACTAGTAAACATATTGTTCTGCATGTAATTGTATATTAATGAGAACAAAAAAAATCTCAAAGTGCAGTAAGAGCATAGCTCTCAAATATCAGAATAAAAGTACAGGCTTTGACTGCTCCAATCAAAAGACACAGGGTTAGAAGTACTGATGAAAACTCAAGATCACCTATGTGCTCCCTTACTGGAGTCTCACTTGAGATCCAAGGACACAGACAAACTACAAGCTGAAGGGGCGCGGACAGGTACCCTATACAAGTGAATCTGAGAAACAAAGAAACAAATGGATTCTGTTTGAGTCCCCAGAGGCAGTCACTAGAAAATAGTCCTACCTAGCCACCGTGAATTCTTTTTGTTTGGTTCCAGCAGTGCCCAGGTATAGATTTAGTGGTACTGCAATGTCCTTCTCATTTTTTCTCACATCAACAAATGAATTGCTGTAATAATATGCATCTGGACTTTTGAAATCACTGGGTTTTATGATGTTCACAATTGTAAAGAAGTAATCACCACATAAAGAGGGAAGTTTGAACACTGAACCAAACACGTCTCTCCACAACAAACAATTTGCTCCCAAATGCTCCTGTCTAGAAATAGGTGTTCCTTTTTATTTGTCCCTCCTCCTATCAGTGGTGAACACGCCTATGTCCCTAAAACATGGTGGTGAGTAAAGCACCAAGTATACTTTTATGTCTACAACAGGCAGAGAGGAAGTATACTTGGGGTCTTCAGAGAGCACGTAGGCAATGAATGTAGCTAAATACTGTTAGCAAGCGAGAAGGAGGTATAAGAGGACAGAGGACAGAGATACGGTTTCAAGTCCCTGCACCACCATTTACTGGTTTTGTAAGCACACGCGGCTGACTCGATCTGCAACTGTCTCAGTGAGCCCAGTGCTCTCCCTGCGGCCTAGTGAACTTGCAATGTATTTTTAAGCATAATGTAGCGAAGAGACATATGTGATGTTGTTGTACATAAGGTGACATAGGTGATGTTCTGTACATAAGGATAGATTTGCGGACAGAAAGATGATTTATTCATAGATAGACAGATAGATAGGTGACAGATGAGAGATAGACAGATGATACACATGATAGATGATAGGAAGCTAGATAGATGGATAGATATATAGAGAGAAGGACAGAGAGACAGAAGGATATATAGAAAGATAGATAGATATACAGACAGACAGAGCAATAAATAGATACAGATAGATATCGATTGACACAAAGCTGTTGCTCATGACCAGGAGATGAATGGTGAGAGCACATAGCTAAACTACAAACAAAAAGGAAGAATGAAACCCTGTTTACAAAGTGCATTAAGCACCCATAAGAAGAAAACAAATCCTACCATTTGCAATGACGTGGATGGAGCTAGACGGTAGTATGTTCACAGAAATAGGTCAGGCGGAGAAAGACAAGTATCAAATGATTTCACTCATGTGTGCAGTATAACAACAAAGAAAAACTGATGGAAAAAAACAGCAGCAGACTCACAGAACCCGAGAGTTGACTGAAAGTTGCCAAAGGGAAAAGGACTGGGCAGGGAGGTTCTGAAGGGAGGGATAAGTTTGGGGAGAAAGAATGGGGGCTTTAGGAATAGCATGTATATTGCGTGTTGACAGGAAGGCATGTGGAGTGCTGTACAACACAGAGAAGACTATTAGAGATTATATAGCATCTTACTACTCACTGAAGGACAGCGACTGAAGAGGATTTTCTGGGGGACTTGGTGAAGGGGGAGCATAGTAAACATAAGGTTCTTCACGTAATTGTAGACTAATGATAACAAAAAAATTGTTTTAAGTGCAATAAGGGCACAGCACTGAATCATCAGAATAAAAGGTCAAGTTCTGAGTGCTGCAAACAAAAGACACAGGGTTAAAAGAACGGATGAAAACTCAAAAAACCTACGTGCTTCCTTACAGGAGACTCACTTGAGATCCAAGGACACAGACAATCTACAAGCTGAAGGTGTGGGGACAAGTTCCCTACACGAGTGAAACTGAAAAACAAACAATCCAATAAATGGATTGTGTTTGAGCCCCCAGAGACAGTCAGTAGAAAATAGCCCTATCTGGCCACAGTGAATTCTTTTTGTTTGTTCTCAGCAGGGCCCAGCCATAGATTTAGTGGTGCAGCAACGTCCTTCTCATTTCCTCTCACTTCAGCAACTGATTTGCTGTAATAATAAGCATCTTTACCTTTGAAATCGGTGGGTTTTATGATCTTCACGAATGTGAAGTAATAACCACCTAAAGAGGGAAGTTTGGACACTCAAATAAACATGTCACCCCACAATACACTCTTAGCTCCCAACTGCTCCTGTCTAGAAATTGGTGGTCCTTTTTATTTGACCCTCCGTCCTATCAGCAGTGATCACGCCGATGTCCTTCAAACATGGTGGTGAGGAAAGCAACAAGTTTACTTTTCTGTCAACAACAGGCCCAGAGGAAGGATACTTGTGGTCTTCAGGGAGCACTTAGTCAATGAATGTGGCTAAATACAGACAGCAAGTGAGAAGGAGATGAAAGAGGACAGTGGGTAGAGACACGGTTTCAAGTCCCTGCACAACCATTTCCTGCTTTTGTAGGTACACGCGGCCGACTCGATCTGCAAGTGTCTCGGTGAACCCAGTGCTCTCCCTAAATATTAGTTACATTGCAGGATTTTGGGAAGCATAATGTAGGAGAGTGACATAGGCTATGTGTTTCACTGTTCTGTACACAAGTACAGATGAGCAGACAAAAAGCTGATAGATAGATTGATTGATAAATAGTTAGACAGACAGATAGGTAGATATAGGTACATAACGATTAACACAAAGCTACTGCTCTAAACCAGGAGAGCAATGGTGAAAGCACATAGCGATACTACAAACAAAAATAAGAATGAACTCCAGTTTAAAAAGTGCAGTAAGCAGCCATAAGAAGAAAACAAATCCTATCATTTGCAATAACGTGGATGGAGCAAGAGGGTATTATGCTCAGCCAAGTAGGCCAGGCGGAGAAATACATGTACCAAATGATTTCACTCATGTGTGGAGTATGATAAGATAGAAAAAGTGAAGGAAAAGACAGCAGCAGACTCACAGAAACCGAGAGTGGACTAACAGTTACCAAGGAGAAAGGGACTGGGTAGGGTTTTGTGGGAAGGGAGTAATAAAGGTGGGGAAGAAGAATGGGGGCATTAGGATTAGCTTGAATAATGTGTAGGGTGGGGGTTCATGGGTAGGGCTGTACAACATTGAGAAGACATGTAGTGATTCTACAGCATCTTATTACATGCTGATGGACAGCGACTGTAACTGGGATTTGGGGGGAACATGGTGAAGGGGGTAGACTGGAAAACATAATGTTCTGCATGTGATTTTATATTAATGAGAACAAAAATATTCAAAGTGCAGTAAGAGCACAGCTCTCAAATATCAGAATGAAAGTACAGGCTTTGAGTGCTCCAATCAAAGGACACAGGTTTAGAAGTACTGATGAAAACTCAAGACCACCTACGTGCTCCCTTACTGGAGACTCACTTGAGATCCAAGGAAACAGACAAAGTACAAGCTGAAGGGGCGGGGACAGGTACCCTATACATGTGAAACTGTGAAACAAACAAACAAACGGATTCTGTTTGAGTCCCCAGAGAGAGTCAGTAAAAAATAGCCCTATCAAGCCACCGTGAAATCTTTTTGTTTGGTTTCAGCAGTGCTCAGGCATAGATTTAGTGGTGCAGCAACTTCCTTCTCATTTCCTCTCACCTCAACAAATGAATTGCTGTAATAATATGCATCTGGGCTTTTAAAATCATTGCGTTTTATGATGTTCAGGAATGTAATGAAGTAATAACCACATAAAGAGGGAAGATTGGACCCTCAAATAAACACTTCACTCCACAACACACTCTTTGTTCCCAACTGCTCCTGTCCAGAAATAGGTGTTCCTTTATATTTGTCCCTCCACCTATCAGCAGTGATCACGCCGATGTCCCTCAAACATGGCGGTGTGCAAAGAACCAAGTACACTTTTCTGTCGACAACAGGCCCAGAGGAAGGATACTTGTGGTCTTCAGGGATCACTTTCTCACTGAATGTGGCTAAATAAAGTCACCAAGCGAGCAGGAAGTATAAGAGGACAGAGGACAGAGATACGGTTTCAAGTCCTTTCACCTCCATTTACTGCTTTTGTAAGCACACGTGGCTAACTCTACTTCAAAGTGTATCGGTGAACACAGTGCTCTCCTTATGGCTTAGTTACCTTGCAAGATTTCTGGAAGCATAATGTAGGGAAGAGATATAGGCTATGTTGTTAACTGTTCTGTACATAAGGATTGTTGGGCAGACAAAGAGATGATTGATTCATAGGTAGATATTTAGACAGACGACAGATGAAAGATAGACAGATAGGTACATAGATTGACAGATGATAGACATCATAGATAGATGATAGGAAGATAGATAGACAGATACATAGATACATACATACATAGATACATAGATGGACAGACAGACCGTTAGATAGAGAGATACAGATACATATCGATTGACACAAAGATATTTTTCATAACCAGGTGTTGAATGGTGAATAACATAGCTAAACTACAAACAAAAAGGAAGAATGAAATCCAGTTTAAAGAGTGCAGTAAGCAGCCTTAAGGAGAAAACAAATACTACCGTTTGCAATGACGTGGATGGAGCTAGACGGTAGTATGTTCAGAGAAATAGGCCAGGCGAAGAAAGACAAGTACCAAGTGATTTCACTCATGTGTGGAGTATAAAAACAAAGAAAAACTGTAGGAAAAATACAGCAGCAGACTCTCAGAACCCGAGAGTTGACTAAAAGTTACCAAAGGGAAAAGGACTGGGCAGGGTGGGTCTGAAGGGATGGATAAGTGTTTGGAGAAAGAATGGGGGCATTAGGATTAGCATGTATAAAGCGTGGGGTTGGGTGTGCATGGGGAGTACTGTACAACACAGAGAAGACTAGTAGAGATCATATAGCATCTTACTACTCACTGATGGTCAGTGACTGTAACGGGGTCTGTGGGGGGGGACATGGTGAAGGGTTCTACAGCATCCAACTACAGCTGATCGACAGTGACTGAAGAGGTTTTTCGGGGGGACTTGGTGATGGGGGAAGCACAGTAAACATAATGTTCTTCACGTGATTGTAGATTAATTATAAAAAAAATACTTTAAGTGCAATAAGTGCACTGCTCTGAATCATCAGAATAAAAGGTCAGGCACTGAGTGCTGCAAACAAAAGACACAGGGTTAAAAGAACGGATGAAAACTCAAGAAACCTACGTGCTTCCTTACAGGAGACTCACTTGAGATCCAAGGACACAGACAAACTGCAAGCTGAAGGTGTGGTGACAAGTACCCTACACGAGTGGAACTGAAAAACAAACAATCAAACAAACGGATACTGTTTGAGCCCCCAGAGACATTCAGTAGGAAATAGCCCTATCTGGCCACCGTGAATTCTTTTTGTTTGTTTTCAGCGGTTCCCAGCCATAGATTTAGTGGTGCAGCAACGTTCTTCTTGTTTTCTCTCACCTCAACAACTGTTTTGCTATAATAATAAGCATCTGGGCCTTTGAAATCTGTGGGTTTTATGATCTTCACGAATGTGAAGTAATAACCACCTAAAGAGGGATGTTTGGACACTCAAATAAACATGTCACTCCACAATACACTCTTAGCTCCCAACTGCTCCTGTCTAGAAATTGGTGTTCCTTTTTATTTGACCCTCCGTCCTATCCGCAGTGATCATGCCGATGTCCTTCAAACATGGTGGTGATCAAAGCAACAAGTTTACTTTTCTGTTGACAACAGGCCCGGAGGAAGGATACTTGTGGTTTTCAGAGAGAACTTAGTCAATGAATGTGGCTAAACACAGAGAGCAATTTAGAAGGAGATGAAAGAGGACAGAAGATAGAGACACGGGTATATCTCCCTGCACAACCATTTACTGGTTTTGTAGTACACGCGGCCGACACGACCTGAAAGTGTCTCGGTGAACCCAGTGCTCTCCCTACAGAATAGTTACCTTGCAGGATTTTTGGAAGCATAATGTAGGAAAGTGATATAGGGTATATGGTTAACTGTTCTGTACTCAAGGACAGATGGGCAGACAAAAAGATGATCGATTGATTGATAAATAGATAGACAGACAGATAGATAGATATAGGTACATATCGATTAACACAAAGCTACTGCTCATAACCAGGAGAGCAATGGAGAAAGCACATAGCGATAGTACAAACAAAAAAGAAGAATGAAATCCAGTTTAAAAAGTGCAGTAAGCAGCCAAAAGAAGAAAACAAATCCTATCATTTGCAATAACGTGGATGGAGCTAGAGGGTATTATGCTCAGTCAATTAGGCCAGTCGGAGAAATACAAGTACCAAATGATTTCACTCATGTGTGGAGTACGACAACAAAGAAAAACTGAAGGAAAATACAGCAGCAGACACACAGTACCCGAGAGAGGACTAACCGTTACCAAAGAGAAATGGACTTGGTAGGGTTTGTGGGAAGGGAGTGATAAGGGCAGGGAAAAAGAATGGGGGCATTAGGATTTGAATGAACAATGTGTAGGGTGTAGTGTCATGGGGAGGGCTATACAACACAGAGAAGAGAAGTGGTGATTCTACAGCATCTTACTACACGCTGACGGACAGCGACTGTAACTGGGATTTGGCAAGGACTTGGTAAAGGAGGTAGACTAGTAAACATATTGTTCTGCATGTAATTGTATATTAATGAGAACAAAAAAAATCTCAAAGTGCAGTAAGAGCATAGCTCTCAAATATCAGAATAAAAGTACAGGCTTTGACTGCTCCAATCAAAAGACACAGGGTTAGAAGTACTGATGAAAACTCAAGATCACCTATGTGCTCCCTTACTTTAGTCTCACTTGAGATCCAAGGACACAGACAAACTACAAGCTGAAGGGGCGCGGACAGGTACCCTATACAAGTGAATCTGAGAAACAAAGAAACAAATGGATTCTGTTTGAGTCCCCAGAGGCAGTCACTAGAAAATAGTCCTACCTAGCCACCGTGAATTCTTTTTGTTTGGTTCCAGCAGTGCCCAGGTATAGATTTAGTGGTACTGCAATGTCCTTCTCATTTTTTCTCACATCAACAAATGAATTGCTGTAATAATATGCATCTGGACTTTTGAAATCACTGGGTTTTATGATGTTCACAATTGTAAAGAAGTAATCACCACATAAAGAGGGAAGTTTGAACACTGAACCAAACACGTCTCTCCACAACAAACAATTTGCTCCCAAATGCTCCTGTCTAGAAATAGGTGTTCCTTTTTATTTGTCCCTCCTCCTATCAGTGGTGAACACGCCTATGTCCCTAAAACATGGTGGTGAGTAAAGCACCAAGTATACTTTTATGTCTACAACAGGCAGAGAGGAAGTATACTTGGGGTCTTCAGAGAGCACTTAGGCAATGAATGTAGCTAAATACTGTTAGCAAGCGAGAAGGAGGTATAAGAGGACAGAGGACAGAGATACGGTTTCAAGTCCCTGCACCACCATTTACTGGTTTTGTAAGCACACGCGGCTGACTCGATCTGCAACTGTCTCAGTGAGCCCAGTGCTCTCCCTGCGGCCTAGTGAACTTGCAATGTATTTTTAAGCATAATGTAGCGAAGTGACATAGGTGATGTTGTTGTACATAAGGTGACATAGGTGATGTTCTGTACATAAGGATAGATGGGCGGACAGAAAGATGATTTATTCATAGATAGACAGATAGATAGGTGACAGATGAGAGATAGACAGATGATACACATGATAGATGATAGGAAGCTAGATAGATGGATAGATATATAGAGAGAAGGACAGAGAGACAGAAGGATATATAGAAAGATAGATAGATATACAGACAGACAGAGCAATAAATAGATACAGATAGATATCGATTGACACAAAGCTGTTGCTCATAACCAGGAGATGAATGGTGAGAGCACATAGCTAAACTACAAACAAAAAGGAAGAATGAAACCCTGTTTACAAAGTGCATTAAGCACCCATAAGAAGAAAACAAATCCTACCATTTGCAATGACGTGGATGGAGCTAGACGGTAGTATGTTCACAGAAATAGGTCAGGCGGAGAAAGACAAGTATCAAATGATTTCACTCATGTGTGCAGTATAACAACAAAGAAAAACTGATGGAAAAAAACAGCAGCAGACTCACAGAACCCGAGAGTTGACTGAAAGTTGCCAAAGGGAAAAGGACTGGGCAGGGAGGTTCTGAAGGGAGGGATAAGTTTGGGGAGAAAGAATGGGGGCTTTAGGAATAGCATGTATATTGCGTGTTGACAGGAAGGCATGTGGAGTGCTGTACAACACAGAGAAGACTATTAGAGATTATATAGCATCTTACTACTCACTGAAGGACAGCGACTGAAGAGGATTTTCGGGGGGACTTGGTGAAGGGGGAGCATAGTAAACATAAGGTTCTTCACGTAATTGTAGACTAATGATAACAAAAAAATTGTTTTAAGTGCAATAAGGGCACAGCACTGAATCATCAGAATAAAAGGTCAAGTTCTGAGTGCTGCAAACAAAAGACACACGGTTAAAAGAACGGATGAAAACTCAAAAAACCTACGTGCTTCCTTACAGGAGACTCACTTGAGAACCAAGGACACAGACAATCTACAAGCTGAAGGTGTGGGGACAAGTTCCCTACACGAGTGAAACTGAAAAACAAACAATCCAATAAATGGATTGTGTTTGAGCCCCCAGAGACAGTCAGTAGAAAATAGCCCTATCTGGCCACAGTGAATTCTTTTTGTTTGTTCTCAGCAGGGCCCAGCCATAGATTTAGTGGTGCAGCAACGTCCTTCACATTTCCTCTCACTTCAGCAACTGATTTGCTGTAATAATAAGCATCTTTACCTTTGAAATCGGTGGGTTTTATGATCTTCACGAATGTGAAGTAATAACCACCTAAAGAGGGAAGTTTGGACACTCAAATAAACATGTCACCCCACAATACACTCTTAGCTCCCAACTGCTCCTGTCTAGAAATTGGTGGTCCTTTTTATTTGACCCTCCGTCCTATCAGCAGTGATCACGCCGATGTCCTTCAAACATGGTGGTGAGGAAAGCAACAAGTTTACTTTTCTGTCAACAACAGGCCCAGAGGAAGGATACTTGTGGTCTTCAGGGAGCACTTAGTCAATGAATGTGGCTAAATACAGACAGCAAGTGAGAAGGAGATGAAAGAGGACAGTGGGTAGAGACACGGTTTCAAGTCCCTGCACAACCATTTCCTGCTTTTGTAGGTACACGCGGCCGACTCGATCTGCAAGTGTCTCGGTGAACCCAGTGCTCTCCCTAAATATTAGTTACATTGCAGGATTTTGGGAAGCATAATGTAGGAGAGTGACATAGGCTATGTGTTTCACTGTTCTGTACACAAGTACAGATGAGCAGACAAAAAGCTGATAGATAGATTGATTGATAAATAGTTAGACAGACAGATAGGTAGATATAGGTACATAACGATTAACACAAAGCTACTGCTCTAAACCAGGAGAGCAATGGTGAAAGCACATAGCGATACTACAAACAAAAATAAGAATGAACTCCAGTTTAAAAAGTGCAGTAAGCAGCCATAAGAAGAAAACAAATCCTATCATTTGCAATAACGTGGATGGAGCAAGAGGGTATTATGCTCAGCCAAGTAGGCCAGGCGGAGAAATACATGTACCAAATGATTTCACTCATGTGTGGAGTATGATAAGATAGAAAAACTGAAGGAAAAGACAGCAGCAGACTCACAGAAACCGAGAGTGGACTAACAGTTACCAAGGAGAAAGGGACTGGGTAGGGTTTTGTGGGAAGGGAGTAATAAAGGTGGGGAAGAAGAATGGGGGCATTAGGATTAGCTTGCATAATGTGTAGGGTGGGGGTTCATGGGTAGGGCTGTACAACATTGAGAAGACATGTAGTGATTCTACAGCATCTTATTACATGCTGATGGTCAGCGACTGTAACTGGGATTTGGGGGGGAACATGGTGAAGGGGGTAGACTGGAAAACATAATGTTCTGCATGTTATTTTATATTAATGAGAACAAAAATTTTCAAAGTGCAGTAAGAGCACAGCTCTCAAATATCAGAATGAAAGTACAGGCTTTGAGTGCTCCAATCAAAGGACACAGGTTTAGAAGTACTGATGAAAACTCAAGACCACCTACGTGCTCCCTTACTGGAGACTCACTTGAGATCCAAGGAAACAGACAAAGTACAAGCTGAAGGGGCGGGGACAGGTACTCTATACATGTGAAACTGTGAAACAAACAAACAAACGGATTCTGTTTGAGTCCCCAGAGAGAGTCAGTAAAAAGTAGCCCTATCAAGCCACCGTGAAATCTTTTTTTTGGTTTCAGCAGTGCTCAGGCATAGATTTAGTGGTTCAGCAACTTCCTTCTCATTTCCTCTCACCTCAACAAATGAATTGCTGTAATAATATGCATCTGGGCTTTTAAAATCATTGCGTTTTATGATGTTCAGGAATGTAATGAAGTAATAACCACATAAAGAGGGAAGATTGGTCCCTCAAATAAACACTTCACACCACAACACACTCTTTGTTCCCAACTGCTCCTGTCCAGAAATAGGTGTTCCTTTATATTTGTCCCTCCACCTATCAGCAGTGATCACGCCGATGTCCCTCAAACATGGCGGTGTGCAAAGAACCAAGTACACTTTTCTGTCGACAACAGGCCCAGAGGAAGGATACTTGTGGTCTTCAGGGATCACTTTCTCACTGAATGTGGCTAAATAAAGTCACCAAGCGAGCAGGAAGTATAAGAGGACAGAGGACAGAGATACGGTTTCAAGTCCTTTCACCTCCATTTACTGGTTTTGTAAGCACACACAGCTGACTCTACCTGAAAGTGTATCGGTGAACACAGTGTTCTCCTTATGGCTTAGTTACCTTGCAAGATTTCTGGAAGCATAATGTAGGGAAGAGATATAGGCTATGTTGTTAACTGTTCTGTACATAAGGATTGTTGGGCAGACAAAGAGATGATTGATTCATAGGTAGATATTTAGACAGACGACAGATGAAAGATAGACAGATAGGTACATAGATTGACAGATGATAGACATCATAGATAGATGATAGGAAGATAGATAGACAGATACATAGATACATACATACATAGATACATAGATGGACAGACAGACCGTTAGATAGATAGATACAGATACATATCGATTGACACAAAGATATTTTTCATAACCAGGTGTTGAATGGTGAATAACATAGTTAAACTACAAACAAAAAGGAAGAATGAAATCCAGTTTAAAGAGTGCAGTAAGCAGCCTTAAGGAGAAAACAAATACTACCGTTTGCAATGACGTGGATGGAGCTAGACGGTAGTATGTTCAGAGAAATAGGCCAGGCGGAGAAAGACAAGTACCAAGTGATTTCACTCATGTGTGGAGTATAAAAACAAAGAAAAACTGTAGGAAAAATACAGCAGCAGACTCTCAGAACCCGAGAGTTGACTAAAAGTTACCAAAGGGAAAAGGACTGGGCAGGGTGGGTCTGAAGGGATGGATAAGTGTTTGGAGAAAGAATGGGGGCATTAGGATTAGCATGTATAAAGCGTGTGGTTGTGTGTGTATGGGGAGTACTGTACAACACAGAGAAGACTAGTAGAGATCATATAGCATCTTACTACTCACTGATGGTCAGTGACTGTAACGGGGTCTGTGGGGCGGGACATGGTGAAGGGTTCTACAGCATCCAACTACAGCTGATCGACAGTGACTGAAGAGGTTTTTCGGGGGGACTTGGTGATGGGGGAAGCACAGTAAACATAATGTTCTTCACGTGATTGTAGATTAATTATAAAAAAAATACTTTAAGTGCAATAAGTGCACTGCTCTGAATCATCAGAATAAAAGGTCAGGCACTGAGTGCTGCAAACAAAAGACACAGGGTTAAAAGAACGGATGAAAACTCAAGAAACCTACGTGCTTCCTTACAGGAGACTCACTTGAGATCCAAGGACACAGACAAACTGCAAGCTGAAGGTGTGGTGACAAGTACCCTACACGAGTGGAACTGAAAAACAAACAATCAAACAAACGGATACTGTTTGAGCCCCCAGAGACATTCAGTAGGAAATAGCCCTATCTGGCCACCGTGAATTCTTTTTGTTTGTTTTCAGCGGTTCCCAGCCATAGATTTAGTGGTGCAGCAACGTTCTTCTTGTTTTCTCTCACCTCAACAACTGTTTTGCTATAATAATAAGCATCTGGGCCTTTGAAATCTGTGGGTTTTATGATCTTCACGAATGTGAAGTAATAACCACCTAAAGAGGGATGTTTGGACACTCAAATAAACATGTCACTCCACAATACACTCTTAGCTCCCAACTGCTCCTGTCTAGAAATTGGTGTTCCTTTTTATTTGACCCTCCGTCCTATCCGCAGTGATCATGCCGATGTCCTTCAAACATGGTGGTGATCAAAGCAACAAGTTTACTTTTCTCTTGACAACAGGCCCGGAGGAAGGATACTTGTGGTTTTCAGAGAGAACTTAGTCAATGAATGTGGCTAAACACAGAGAGCAATTTAGAAGGAGATGAAAGAGGACAGAAGATAGAGACACGGGTATATCTCCCTGCACAACCATTTACTGCTTTTGAAGTACACGCGGCCGACACGACCTGAAAGTGTCTCGGTGAACCCAGTGCTCTCCCTACAGAATAGTTACCTTGCAGGATTTTTGGAAGCATAATGTAGGAAAGTGATATAGGGTATATGGTTAACTGTTCTGTACTCAAGGACAGATGGGCAGACAAAAAGATGATCGATTGATTGATAAATAGATAGACAGACAGATAGATAGATATAGGTACATATCGATTAACACAAAGCTACTGCTCATAACCAGGAGAGCAATGGAGAAAGCACATAGCGATAGTACAAACAAAAAAGAAGAATGAAATCCAGTTTAAAAAGTGCAGTAAGCAGCCAAAAGAAGAAAACAAATCCTATCATTTGCAATAACGTGGATGGAGCTAGAGGGTATTATGCTCAGTCAATTAGGCCAGTCGGAGAAATACAAGTACCAAATGATTTCACTCATGTGTGGAGTACGACAACAAAGAAAAACTGAAGGAAAATACAGCAGCAGACACACAGTACCCGAGAGAGGACTAACCGTTACCAAAGAGAAATGGACTTGGTAGGGTTTGTGGGAAGGGAGTGATAAGGGCAGGGAAAAAGAATGGGGGCATTAGGATTTGAATGAACAATGTGTAGGGTGTAGTGTCATGGGGAGGGCTATACAACACAGAGAAGAGAAGTGGTGATTCTACAGCATCTTACTACACGCTGACGGACAGCGACTGTAACTGGGATTTGGCAAGGACTTGGTAAAGGAGGTAGACTAGTAAACATATTGTTCTGCATGTAATTGTATATTAATGAGAACAAAAAAAATCTCAAAGTGCAGTAAGAGCATAGCTCTCAAATATCAGAATAAAAGTACAGGCTTTGACTGCTCCAATCAAAAGACACAGGGTTAGAAGTACTGATGAAAACTCAAGATCACCTATGTGCTCCCTTACTGGAGTCTCACTTGAGATCCAAGGACACAGACAAACTACAAGCTGAAGGGGCGCGGACAGGTACCCTATACAAGTGAATCTGAGAAACAAAGAAACAAATGGATTCTGTTTGAGTCCCCAGAGGCAGTCACTAGAAAATAGTCCTACCTAGCCACCGTGAATTCTTTTTGTTTGGTTCCAGCAGTGCCCAGGTATAGATTTAGTGGTACTGCAATGTCCTTCTCATTTTTTCTCACATCAACAAATGAATTGCTGTAATAATATGCATCTGGACTTTTGAAATCACTGGGTTTTATGATGTTCACAATTGTAAAGAAGTAATCACCACATAAAGAGGGAAGTTTGAACACTGAACCAAACACGTCTCTCCACAACAAACAATTTGCTCCCAAATGCTCCTGTCTAGAAATAGGTGTTCCTTTTTATTTGTCCCTCCTCCTATCAGTGGTGAACACGCCTATGTCCCTAAAACATGGTGGTGAGTAAAGCACCAAGTATACTTTTATGTCTACAACAGGCAGAGAGGAAGTATACTTGGGGTCTTCAGAGAGCACTTAGGCAATGAATGTAGCTAAATACTGTTAGCAAGCGAGAAGGAGGTATAAGAGGACAGAGGACAGAGATACGGTTTCAAGTCCCTGCACCACCATTTACTGGTTTTGTAAGCACACGCGGCTGACTCGATCTGCAACTGTCTCAGTGAGCCCAGTGCTCTCCCTGCGGCCTAGTGAACTTGCAATGTATTTTTAAGCATAATGTAGCGAAGTGACATAGGTGATGTTGTTGTACATAAGGTGACATAGGTGATGTTCTGTACATAAGGATAGATGGGCGGACAGAAAGATGATTTATTCATAGATAGACAGATAGATAGGTGACAGATGAGAGATAGACAGATGATACACATGATAGATGATAGGAAGCTAGATAGATGGATAGATATATAGAGAGAAGGACAGAGAGACAGAAGGATATATAGAAAGATAGATAGATATACAGACAGACAGAGCAATAAATAGATACAGATAGATATCGATTGACACAAAGCTGTTGCTCATAACCAGGAGATGAATGGTGAGAGCACATAGCTAAACTACAAACAAAAAGGAAGAATGAAACCCTGTTTACAAAGTGCATTAAGCACCCATAAGAAGAAAACAAATCCTACCATTTGCAATGACGTGGATGGAGCTAGACGGTAGTATGTTCACAGAAATAGGTCAGGCGGAGAAAGACAAGTATCAAATGATTTCACTCATGTGTGCAGTATAACAACAAAGAAAAACTGATGGAAAAAAACAGCAGCAGACTCACAGAACCCGAGAGTTGACTGAAAGTTGCCAAAGGGAAAAGGACTGGGCAGGGAGGTTCTGAAGGGAGGGATAAGTTTGGGGAGAAAGAATGGGGGCATTAGGATTAGCATGTATATTGCGTGTTGACAGGAAGGCATGTGGAGTGCTGTACAACACAGAGAAGACTATTAGAGATTATATAGCATCTTACTACTCACTGAAGGACAGCGACTGAAGAGGATTTTTGGGGGGACTTGGTGATAGGGGAGCATAGTAAACATAAGGTTCTTCACGTAATTGTAGACTAATGATAACAAAAAAGTTTTTTGAAGTGCAATAAGGGCACAGCACTGAATCATCAGAATAAAAGGTCAAGTTCTGAGTGCTGCAAACAAAAGACACAGGGTTAAAAGAACGGATGAAAACTCAAAAAACCTACGTGCTTCCTTACAGGAGACTCACTTGAGATCCAAGGACACAGACAATCTACAAGCTGAAGGTGTGGGGACAAGTTCCCTACACGAGTGAAACTGAAAAACAAACAATCCAATAAATGGATTGTGTTTGAGCCCCCAGAGACAGTCAGTAGAAAATAGCCCTATCTGGCCACAGTGAATTCTTTTTGTTTGTTCTCAGCAGGGCCCAGCCATAGATTTAGTGGTGCAGCAACGTCCTTCTCATTTCCTCTCACTTCAGCAACTGATTTGCTGTAATAATAAGCATCTTTACCTTTGAAATCGGTGGGTTTTATGATCTTCACGAATGTGAAGTAATAACCACCTAAAGAGGGAAGTTTGGACACTCAAATAAACATGTCACCCCACAATACACTCTTAGCTCCCAACTGCTCCTGTCTAGAAATTGGTGGTCCTTTTTATTTGACCCTCCGTCCTATCAGCAGTGATCACGCCGATGTCCTTCAAACATGGTGGTGAGGAAAGCAACAAGTTTACTTTTCTGTCAACAACAGGCCCAGAGGAAGGATACTTGTGGTCTTCAGGGAGCACTTAGTCAATGAATGTGGCTAAATACAGACAGCAAGTGAGAAGGAGATGAAAGAGGACAGTGGGTAGAGACACGGTTTCAAGTCCCTGCACAACCATTTCCTGCTTTTGTAGGTACACGCGGCCGACTCGATCTGCAAGTGTCTCGGTGAACCCAGTGCTCTCCCTAAATATTAGTTACATTGCAGGATTTTGGGAAGCATAATGTAGGAGAGTGACATAGGCTATGTGTTTCACTGTTCTGTACACAAGTACAGATGAGCAGACAAAAAGCTGATAGATAGATTGATTGATAAATAGTTAGACAGACAGATAGGTAGATATAGGTACATAACGATTAACACAAAGCTACTGCTCTAAACCAGGAGAGCAATGGTGAAAGCACATAGCGATACTACAAACAAAAATAAGAATGAACTCCAGTTTAAAAAGTGCAGTAAGCAGCCATAAGAAGAAAACAAATCCTATCATTTGCAATAACGTGGAAGGAGCAAGAGGGTATTATGCTCAGCCAAGTAGGCCAGGCGGAGAAATACATGTACCAAATGATTTCACACATGTGTGGAGTATGATAAGATAGAAAAACTGAAGGAAAAGACAGCAGCAGACTCACAGAAACCGAGAGTGGACTAACAGTTACCAAGGAGAAAGGGACTGGGTAGGGTTTTGTGGGAAGGGAGTAATAAAGGTGGGGAAGAAGAATGGGGGCATTAGGATTAGCTTGCATAATGTGTAGGGTGGGGGTTCATGGGTAGGGCTGTACAACATTGAGAAGACATGTAGTGATTCTACAGCATCTTATTACATGCTGATGGTCAGCGACTGTAACTGGGATTAGGGGGGGAACATGGTGAAGGGGGTAGACTGGAAAACATAATGTTCTGCATGTGATTTTATATTAATGAGAACAAAAATTTTCAAAGTGCAGTAAGAGCACAGCTCTCAAATATCAGAATTAAAGTACAGGCTTTGAGTGCTCCAATCAAAGGACACAGGTTTAGAAGTACTGATGAAAACTCAAGACCACCTACGTGCTCCCTTACTGGAGACTCACTTGAGATCCAAGGAAACAGACAAAGTACAAGCTGAAGGGGCGGGGACAGGTACCCTATACATGTGAAACTGAGAAACAAACAAACAAACGGATTCTGTTTGAGTCCCCAGAGAGTCAGTAAAAAATAGCCCTATCAAGCCACCGTGAAAACTTTTTGTTTGGTTTCTGCAGTGCTCAGGCATAGATTTAGTGGTGCAGCAACTTCCTTCTCATTTCCTCTCACCTCAACAAATGAATTGCTGTAATAATATGCATCTGGGCTTTTAAAATCATTGCGTTTTATGATGTTCAGGAATGTAATGAAGTAATAACCACATAAAGAGGGAAGATTGGACCCTCAAATAAACACTTCACTCCACAACACACTCTTTGTTCCCAACTGCTCCTGTCCAGAAATAGGTGTTCCTTTATATTTGTCCCTCCACCTATCAGCAGTGATCACGCCGATGTCCCTCAAACATGGCGGTGTGCAAAGAACCAAGTACACTTTTCTGTCGACAACAGGCCCAGAGGAAGGATACTTGTGGTCTTCAGGGATCACTTTCTCACTGAATGTGGCTAAATAAAGTCACCAAGCGAGCAGGAAGTATAAGAGGACAGAGGACAGAGATACGGGTTCAAGTCCTTTCACCTCCATTTACTGGTTTTGTAAGCACACGTGGCTAACTCTACTTCAAAGTGTATCGGTGAACACAGTGCTCTCCTTATGGCTTAGTTACCTTGCAAGATTTCTGGAAGCATAATGTAGGGAAGAGATATAGGCTATGTTGTTAACTGTTCTGTACATAAGGATTGTTGGGCAGACAAAGAGATGATTGATTCATAGGTAGATATTTAGACAGACGACAGATGAAAGATAGACAGATAGGTACATAGATTGACAGATGATAGACATCATAGATAGATGATAGGAAGATAGATAGACAGATACATAGATACATACATACATAGATACATAGATGGACAGACAGACCGTTAGATAGAGAGATACAGATACATATCGATTGACACCAAGATATTTTTCATAACCAGGTGTTGAATGGTGAATAACATAGCTAAACTACAAACAAAAAGGAAGAATGAAATCCAGTTTAAAGAGTGCAGTAAGCAGCCTTAAGGAGAAAACAAATACTACCGTTTGCAATGACGTGGATGGAGCTAGACGGTAGTATGTTCAGAGAAATAGGCCAGGCGGAGAAAGACAAGTACCAAGTGATTTCACTCATGTGTGGAGTATAAAAACAAAGAAAAACTGTAGGAAAAATACAGCAGCAGACTCTCAGAACCCGAGAGTTGACTAAAAGTTACCAAAGGGAAAAGGACTGGGCAGGGTGGGTCTGAAGGGATGGATAAGTGTTTGGAGAAAGAATGGGGGCATTAGGATTAGCATGTATAAAGCGTGGGGTTGGGTGTGCATGGGGAGTACTGTACAACACAGAGAAGACTAGTAGAGATCATATAGCATCTTACTACTCACTGATGGTCAGTGACTGTAACGGGGTCTGTGGGGCGGGACATGGTGAAGGGTTCTACAGCATCCAACTACAGCTGATCGACAGTGACTGAAGAGGTTTTTCGGGGGGACTTGGTGATGGGGGAAGCACAGTAAACATAATGTTCTTCACGTGATTGTAGATTAATTATAAAAAAAATACTTTAAGTGCAATAAGTGCACTGCTCTGAATCATCAGAATAAAAGGTCAGGCACTGAGTGCTGCAAACAAAAGACACAGTGTTAAAAGAACGGATGAAAACTCAAGAAACCTACGTGCTTCCTTACAGGAGACTCACTTGAGATCCAAGGACACAGAGAAACTGCAAGCTGAAGGTGTGGTGACAAGTACCCTACACGAGTGGAACTGAAAAACAAACAATCAAACAAACGGATACTGTTTGAGCCCCCAGAGACATTCAGTAGGAAATAGCCATTTCTGGCCACCGTGAATTCTTTTTGTTTGTTTTCAGCGGTTCTCAGCCATAGATTTAGTGGTTCAGCAACGTTCTTCTTGTTTTCTCTCACCTCAACAACTGTTTTGCTATAATAATAAGCATCTGGGCCTTTGAAATCTGTGGGTTTTATGATCTTCACGAATGTGAAGTAATAACCACCTAAAGAGGGATGTTTGGACACTCAAATAAACATGTCACTCCACAATACACTCTTAGCTCCCAACTGCTCCTGTCTAGAAATTGGTGTTCCTTTTTATTTGACCCTCCGTCCTATCCGCAGTGATCATGCCGATGTCCTTCAAACATGGTGGTGATCAAAGCAACAAGTTTACTTTTCTGTTGACAACAGGCCCGGAGGAAGGATACTTGTGGTTTTCAGAGAGAACTTAGTCAATGAATGTGGCTAAACACAGAGAGCAATTTAGAAGGAGATGAAAGAGGACAGAAGATAGAGACACGGGTATATCTCCCTGCACAACCATTTACTGGTTTTGTAGTACACGCGGCCGACACGACCTGAAAGTGTCTCGGTGAACCCAGTGCTCTCAATACAGAATAGTTACCTTGCAGGATTTTTGGAAGCATAATGTAGGAAAGTGATATAGGGTATATGGTTAACTGTTCTGTACTCAAGGACAGATGGGCAGACAAAAAGATGATTGATTGATTGATAAATAGATAGACAGACAGATAGATAGATATAGGTACATATCGATTAATACAAAGCTACTGCACATAACCAGGAGAGCAATGGAGAAAGCACATAGCGATAGTACAAACAAAAAAGAAGAATGAAATCCAGTTTAAAAAGTGCAGTAAGCAGCCAAAAGAAGAAAACAAATCCTATCATTTGCAATAACGTGGATGGAGCTAGAGGGTATTATGCTCAGTCAATTAGGCCAGTCGGAGAAATACAAGTACCAAATGATTTCACTCATGTGTGGAGTACGACAACAAAGAAAAACTGAAGGAAAATACAGCAGCAGACACACAGTACCCGAGAGAGGACTAACCGTTACCAAAGAGAAATGGACTTGGTAGGGTTTGTGGGAAGGGAGTGATAAGGCCAGGGAAAAAGAATGGGGGCATTAGGATTTGAATGAACAATGTGTAGGGTGTAGTGTCATGGGGAGGGCTATACAACACAGAGAAGAGAAGTGGTGATTCTACAGCATCTTACTACATGCTGACGGTCAGCGACTGTAACTGGGATTTGTCAAGGACTTGGTAAAGGAGGTAGACTAGTAAACATATTGTTCTGCATGTAATTGTATATTAATGAGAACAAAAAAAATCTCAAAGTGCAGTAAGAGCATAGCTCTCAAATATCAGAATAAAAGTACAGGCTTTGACTGCTCCAATCAAAAGACACAGGGTTAGAAGTACTGATGAAACTCAAGATCACCTATGTGCTCCCTTACTGGAGTCTCACTTGAGATCCAAGGACACAGACAAACTACAAGCTGAAGGGGCGCGAACAGGTACCCTATACAAGTGAATCTGAGAAACAAAGAAACAAATGGATTCTGTTTGAGTCCCCAGAGGCAGTCACTAGAAAATAGTCCTACCTAGCCACCGTGAATTCTTTTTGTTTGGTTCCAGCAGTGCCCAGGTATAGATTTAGTGGTACTGCAATGTCCTTCTCATTTTTTCTCACATCAACAAATGAATTGCTGTAATAATATGCATCTGGACTTTTGAAATCACTGGGTTTTATGATGTTCACAATTGTAAAGAAGTAATCACCACATAAAGAGGGAAGTTTGAACACTGAACCAAACACGTCTCTCCACAACAAACAATTTGCTCCCAAATGCTCCTGTCTAGAAATAGGTGTTCCTTTTTATTTGTCCCTCCTCCTATCAGTGGTGAACACGCCTATGTCCCTAAAACATGGTGGTGAGTAAAGCACCAAGTATACTTTTATGTCTACAACAGGCAGAGAGGAAGTATACTTGGGGTCTTCAGAGAGCACTTAGGCAATGAATGTAGCTAAATACTGTTAGCAAGCGAGAAGGAGGTATAAGAGGACAGAGGACAGAGATACGGTTTCAAGTCCCTGCACCACCATTTACTGGTTTTGTAAGCACACGCGGCTGACTCAATCTGCAACTGTCTCAGTGATCCCAGTGCTCTCCCTGCGGCCTAGTGAACTTGCAATGTATTTTTAAGCATAATGTAGCGAAGTGACATAGGTGATGTTGTTGTACATAAGGTGACATAGGTGATGTTCTGTACATAAGGATAGATGGGCGGACAGAAAGATGATTTATTCATAGATAGACAGATAGATAGGTGACAGATGAGAGATAGACAGATGATACACATGATAGATGATAGGAAGCTAGATAGATGGATAGATATATAGAGAGAAGGACAGAGAGACAGAAGGATATATAGAAAGATAGATAGATATACAGACAGACAGAGCAATAAATAGATACAGATAGATATCGATTGACACAAATCTGTTGCTCATAACCAGGAGATGAATGGTGAGAGCACATAGCTAAACTACAAACAAAAAGGAAGAATGAAACCCTGTTTACAAAGTGCATTAAGCACCCATAAGAAGAAAACAAATCCTACCATTTGCAATGACGTGGATGAAGCTAGACGGTAGTATGTTCACAGAAATAGGTCAGGCGGAGAAAGACAAGTATCAAATGATTTCACTCATGTGTGCAGTATAACAACAAAGAAAAACTGATGGAAAAAAACAGCAGCAGACTCACAGAACCCGAGAGTTGACTAAAAGTTGCCAAAGGGAAAAGGACTGGGCAGGGAGGTTCTGAAGGGAGGGATAAGTTTGGGGAGAAAGAATGGGGGCATTAGGATTAGCATGTATATTGCGTGTTGACAGGAAGGCATGTGGAGTGCTGTACAACACAGAGAAGACTATTAGAGATTATATAGCATCTTACTACTCACTGAAGGACAGCGACTGAAGAGGATTTTCGGGGGGACTTGGTGAAGGGGGAGCATAGTAAACATAAGGTTCTTCACGTAATTGTAGACTAATGATAACAAAAAAATTTTTTTTAAGTGCAATAAGGGCACAGCACTGAATCATCAGAATAAAAGGTCAAGTTCTGAGTGCTGCAAACAAAAGACACAGGGTTAAAAGAACGGATGAAAACTCAAAAAACCTACGTGCTTCCTTACAGGAGACTCACTTGAGATCCAAGGACACAGACAATCTACAAGCTGAAGGTGTGGGGACAAGTTCCCTACACGAGTGAAACTGAAAAACAAACAATCCAATAAATGGATTGTGTTTGAGCCCCCAGAGACAGTCAGTAGAAAATAGCCCTATCTGGCCACAGTGAATTCTTTTTGTTTGTTCTCAGCAGGGCCCAGCCATAGATTTAGTGGTGCAGCAACGTCCTTCTCATTTCCTCTCACTTCAGCAACTGATTTGCTGTAATAATAAGCATCTTTACCTTTGAAATCGGTGGGTTTTATGATCTTCACGAATGTGAAGTAATAACCACCTAAAGAGGGAAGTTTGGACACTCAAATAAACATGTCACCCCACAATACACTCTTAGCTCCCAACTGCTCCTGTCTAGAAATTGGTGGTCCTTTTTATTTGACCCTCCGTCCTATCAGCAGTGATCACGCCGATGTCCTTCAAACATGGTGGTGAGGAAAGCAACAAGTTTACTTTTCTGTCAACAACAGGCCCAGAGGAAGGATACTTGTGGTCTTCAGGGAGCACTTAGTCAATGAATGTGGCTAAATACAGACAGCAAGTGAGAAGGAGATGAAAGAGGACAGTGGGTAGAGACACGGTTTCAAGTCCCTGCACAACCATTTCCTGCTTTTGTAGGTACACGCGGCCGACTCGATCTGCAAGTGTCTCGGTGAACCCAGTGCTCTCCCTAAATATTAGTTACATTGCAGGATTTGGGGAAGCATAATGTAGGAGAGTGACATAGGCTATGTGTTTCACTGTTATGTACACAAGTACAGATGAGCAGACAAAAAGCTGATAGATAGATTGATTGATAAATAGTTAGACAGACAGATAGGTAGATATAGGTACATAACGATTAACACAAAGCTACTGCTCTAAACCAGGAGAGCAATGGTGAAAGCACATAGCGATACTACAAACAAAAATAAGAATGAACTCCAGTTTAAAAAGTGCAGTAAGCAGCCATAAGAAGAAAACAAATCCTATCATTTGCAATAACGTGGATGGAGCTAGAGGGTATTATGCTCAGCCAAGTAGGCCAGGCGGAGAAATACATGTACCAAATGATTTCACTCATGTGTGGAGTATGATAAGATAGAAAAACTGAAGGAAAAGACAGCAGCAGACTCACAGAAACCGAGAGTGGACTAACAGTTACCAAGGAGAAAGGGACTGGGTAGGGTTTTGTGGGAAGGGAGTAATAAAGGTGGGGAAGAAGAATGGGGGCATTAGGATTAGCTTGCATAATGTGTAGGGTGGGGGTTCATGGGTAGGGCTGTACAACATTGAGAAGACATGTAGTGATTCTACAGCATCTTATTACATGCTGATGGACAGCGACTGTAACTGGGATTTGGGGGGAACATGGTGAAGGGGGTAGACTGGAAAACATAATGTTCTGCATGTGATTTTATATTAATGAGAACAAAAATTTTCAAAGTGCAGTAAGAGCACAGCTCTCAAATATCAGAATGAAAGTACAGGCTTTGAGTGCTCCAATCAAAGGACACAGGTTTAGAAGTACTGATGAAAACTCAAGACCACCTACGTGCTCCCTTACTGGAGACTCACTTGAGATCCAAGGAAACAGACAAAGTACAAGCTGAAGGGGCGGGGACAGGTACTCTATACATGTGAAACTGTGAAACAAACAAACAAACGGATTCTGTTTGAGTCCCCAGAGAGAGTCAGTAAAAAATAGAACTATCAAGCCACCGTGAAATCTTTTTGTTTGGTTTCAGCAGTGCTCAGGCATAGATTTAGTGGTGCAGCAACTTCCTTCTCATTTCCTCTCACCTCAACAAATGAATTGCTGTAATAATATGCATCTGGGCTTTTAAAATCATTGCGTTTTATGATGTTCAGGAATGTAATGAAGTAATAACCACATAAAGAGGGAAGATTGGTCCCTCAAATAAACACTTCACACCACAACACACTCTTTGTTCCCAACTGCTCCTGTCCAGAAATAGGTGTTCCTTTATATTTGTCCCTCCACCTATCAGCAGTGATCACGCCGATGTCCCTCAAACATGGCGGTGTGCAAAGAACCAAGTACACTTTTCTGTCGACAACAGGCCCAGAGGAAGGATACTTGTGGTCTTCAGGGATCACTTTCTCACTGAATGTGGCTAAATAAAGTCACCAAGCGAGCAGGAAGTATAAGAGGACAGAGGACAGAGATACGGTTTCAAGTCCTTTCACCTCCATTTACTGGTTTTGTAAGCACACGTGGCTAACTCTACTTCAAAGTGTATCGGTGAACACAGTGCTCTCCTTATGGCTTAGTTACCTTGCAAGATTTCTGGAAGCATAATGTAGGGAAGAGATATAGGCTATGTTGTTAACTGTTCTGTACATAAGGATTGTTGGGCAGACAAAGAGATGATTGATTCATAGGTAGATATTTAGACAGACGACAGATGAAAGATAGACAGATAGGTACATAGATTGACAGATGATAGACATCATAGATAGATGATAGGAAGATAGATAGACAGATACATAGATACATACATACATAGATACATAGATGGACAGACAGACCGTTAGATAGAGAGATACAGATACATATCGATTGACACAAAGATATTTTTCATAACCAGGTGTTGAATGGTGAATAACATAGCTAAACTACAAACAAAAAGGAAGAATGAAATCCAGTTTAAAGAGTGCAGTAAGCAGCCTTAAGGAGAAAACAAATACTACCGTTTGCAATGACGTGGATGGAGCTAGACGGTAGTATGTTCAGAGAAATAGGCCAGGCGGAGAAAGACAAGTACCAAGTGATTTCACTCATGTGTGGAGTATAAAAACAAAGAAAAACTGTAGGAAAAATACAGCAGCAGACTCTCAGAACCCGAGAGTTGACTAAAAGTTACCAAAGGGAAAAGGACTGGGCAGGGTGGGTCTGAAGGGATGGATAAGTGTTTGGAGAAAGAATGGGGGCATTAGGATTAGCATGTATAAAGCGTGGGGTTGGGTGTGCATGGGGAGTACTGTACAACACAGAGAAGACTAGTAGAGATCATATAGCATCTTACTACTCACTGATGGTCAGTGACTGTAACGGGGTCTGTGGGGCGGGACATGGTGAAGGGTTCTACAGCATCCAACTACAGCTGATCGACAGTGACTGAAGAGGTTTTTCGGGGGGACTTGGTGATGGGGGAAGCACAGTAAACATAATGTTCTTCACGTGATTGTAGATTAATTATAAAAAAAATACTTTAAGTGCAATAAGTGCACTGCTCTGAATCATCAGAATAAAAGGTCAGGCACTGAGTGCTGCAAACAAAAGACACAGTGTTAAAAGAACGGATGAAAACTCAAGAAACCTACGTGCTTCCTTACAGGAGACTCACTTGAGATCCAAGGACACAGACAAACTGCAAGCTGAAGGTGTGGTGACAAGTACCCTACACGAGTGGAACTGAAAAACAAACAATCAAACAAACGGATACTGTTTGAGCCCCCAGAGACATTCAGTAGGAAATAGCCCTATCTGGCCACCGTGAATTCTTTTTGTTTGTTTTCAGCGGTTCCCAGCCATAGATTTAGTGGTGCAGCAACGTTCTTCTTGTTTTCTCTCACCTCAACAACTGTTTTGCTATAATAATAAGCATCTGGGCCTTTGAAATCTGTGGGTTTTATGATCTTCACGAATGTGAAGTAATAACCACCTAAAGAGGGATGTTTGGACACTCAAATAAACATGTCACTCCACAATACACTCTTAGCTCCCAACTGCTCCTGTCTAGAAATTGGTGTTCCTTTTTATTTGACCCTCCGTCCTATCCGCAGTGATCATGCCGATGTCCTTCAAACATGGTGGTGATCAAAGCAACAAGATTACTTTTCTGTTGACAACAGGCCCGGAGGAAGGATACTTGTGGTTTTCAGAGAGAACTTAGTCAATGAATGTGGCTAAACACAGAGAGCAATTTAGAAGGAGATGAAAGAGGACAGAAGATAGAGACACGGGTATATCTCCCTGCACAACCATTTACTGCTTTTGTAGTACACACGGCCGACACGACCTGAAAGTGTCTCGGTGAACCCAGTGCTCTCCCTACAGAATAGTTACCTTGCAGGATTTTTGGAAGCATAATGTAGGAAAGTGATATAGGGTATATGGTTAACTGTTCTGTACTCAAGGACAGATGGGCAGACAAAAAGATGATCGATTGATTGATAAATAGATAGACAGACAGATAGATAGATATAGGTACATATCGATTAACACAAAGCTACTGCTCATAACCAGGAGAGCAATGGAGAAAGCACATAGCGATAGTACAAACAAAAAAGAAGAATGAAATCCAGTTTAAAAAGTGCAGTAAGCAGCCAAAAGAAGAAAACAAATCCTATCATTTGCAATAACGTGGATGGAGCTAGAGGGTATTATGCTCAGTCAATTAGGCCAGTCGGAGAAATACAAGTACCAAATGATTTCACTCATGTGTGGAGTACGACAACAAAGAAAAACTGAAGGAAAATACAGCAGAAGACACACAGTACCCGAGAGAGGACTAACCGTTACCAAAGAGAAATGGAGTTGGTAGGGTTTGTGGGAAGGGAGTGATAAGGGCAGGGAAAAAGAATGGGGGCATTAGGATTTGAATGAACAATGTGTAGGGTGTAGTGTCATGGGGAGGGCTATACAACACAGAGAAGAGAAGTGGTGATTCTACAGCATCTTACTACACGCTGACGGACAGCGACTGTAACTGGGATTTGGCAAGGACTTGGTAAAGGAGGTAGACTAGTAAACATATTGTTCTGCATGTAATTGTATATTAATGAGAACAAAAAAAATCTCAAAGTGCAGTAAGAGCATAGCTCTCAAATATCAGAATAAAAGTACAGGCTTTGA
Source organism: Manis pentadactyla (assembly GCF_030020395.1). Lineage (NCBI taxonomy): Eukaryota > Metazoa > Chordata > Mammalia > Pholidota > Manidae > Manis > Manis pentadactyla. The sequence continues at coordinate 239,400 of NW_026644633.1, forward strand.
CTGCTCCAATCAAAAGACACAGTGTTAGAAGTACTGATGAAACTCAAGATCACCTATGTGCTCCCTTACTGGAGTCTCACTTGAGATCCAAGGACACAGACAAACTACAAGCTGAAGGGGCGCGGACAGGTACCCTATACAAGTGAATCTGAGAAACAAAGAAACAAATGGATTCTGTTTGAGTCCCCAGAGGCAGTCACTAGAAAATAGTCCTACCTAGCCACCGTGAATTCTTTTTGTTTGGTTCCAGCAGTGCCCAGGTATAGATTTAGTGGTACTGCAATGTCCTTCTCATTTTTTCTCACATCAACATATGCATTGCTGTAATAATATGCATCTGGACTTTTGAAATCACTGGGTTTTATGATGTTCACAATTGTAAAGAAGTAATCACCACATAAAGAGGGAAGTTTGAACACTGAACCAAACACGTCTCTCCACAACAAACAATTTGCTCCCAAATGCTCCTGTCTAGAAATAGGTGTTCCTTTTTATTTGTCCCTCCTCCTATCAGTGGTGAACACGCCTATGTCCCTAAAACATGGTGGTGAGTAAAACACCAAGTATACTTTTATGTCTACAACAGGCAGAGAGGAAGTATACTTGGGGTCTTCAGAGAGCACTTAGGCAATGAATGTAGCTAAATACTGTTAGCAAGCGAGAAGGAGGTATAAGAGGACAGAGGACAGAGATACGGTTTCAAGTCCCTGCACCACCATTTACTGGTTTTGTAAGCACACGCGGCTGACTCGATCTGCAACTGTCTCAGTGAGCCCAGTGCTCTCCCTGCGGCCTAGTGAACTTGCAATGTATTTTTAAGCATAATGTAGCGAAGTGACATAGGTGATGTTGTTGTACATAAGGTGACATAGGTGATGTTCTGTACATAAGGATAGATGGGCGGACAGAAAGATGATTTATTCATAGATAGACAGATAGATAGGTGACAGATGAGAGATAGACAGATGATACACATGATAGATGATAGGAAGCTAGATAGATGGATAGATATATAGAGAGAAGGACAGAGAGACAGAAGGATATATAGAAAGATAGATAGATATACAGACAGACAGAGCAATAAATAGATACAGATAGATATCGATTGACACAAATCTGTTGCTCATAACCAGGAGATGAATGGTGAGAGCACATAGCTAAACTACAAACAAAAAGGAAGAATGAAACCCTGTTTACAAAGTGCATTAAGCACCCATAAGAAGAAAACAAATCCTACCATTTGCAATGACGTGGATGGAGCTAGACGGTAGTATGTTCACAGAAATAGGTCAGGCGGAGAAAGACAAGTATCAAATGATTTCACTCATGTGTGCAGTATAACAACAAAGTAAAACTGATGGAAAAAAACAGCAGCAGACTCACAGAACCCGAGAGTTGACTGAAAGTTGCCAAAGGGAAAAGGACTGGGCAGGGAGGTTCTGAAGGGAGGGATAAGTTTGGGGAGAAAGAATGGGGGCATTAGGATTAGCATGTATATTGCGTGTTGACAGGAAGGCATGTGGAGTGCTGTACAACACAGAGAAGACTATTAGAGATTATATAGCATATTACTACTCACTGAAGGACAGCGACTGAAGAGGATTTTCGGGGGGACTTGGTGAAGGGGGAGCATAGTAAACATAAGGTTCTTCACGTAATTGTAGACTAATGATAACAAAAAAATTTTTTTTAAGTGCAATAAGGGCACAGCACTGAATCATCAGAATAAAAGGTCAAGTTCTGAGTGCTGCAAACAAAAGACACAGGGTTAAAAGAACGGATGAAAACTCAAAAAACCTACGTGCTTCCTTACAGGAGACTCACTTGAGATCCAAGGACACAGACAATCTACAAGCTGAAGGTGTGGGGACAAGTTCCCTACACGAGTGAAACTGAAAAACAAACAATCCAATAAATGGATTGTGTTTGAGCCCCCAGAGACAGTCAGTAGAAAATAGCCCTATCTGGCCACAGTGAATTCTTTTTGTTTGTTCTCAGCAGGGCCCAGCCATAGATTTAGTGGTGCAGCAACGTCCTTCTCATTTCCTCTCACTTCAGCAACTGATTTGCTGTAATAATAAGCATCTTTACCTTTGAAATCGGTGGGTTTTATGATCTTCACGAATGTGAAGTAATAACCACCTAAAGAGGGAAGTTTGGACACTCAAATAAACATGTCACCCCACAATACACTCTTAGCTCCCAACTGCTCCTGTCTAGAAATTGGTGGTCCTTTTTATTTGACCCTCCGTCCTATCAGCAGTGATCACGCCGATGTCCTTCAAACATGGTGGTGAGGAAAGCAACAAGTTTACTTTTCTGTCAACAACAGGCCCAGAGGAAGGATACTTGTGGTCTTCAGGGAGCACTTAGTCAATGAATGTGGCTAAATACAGACAGCAAGTGAGAAGGAGATGAAAGAGGACAGTGGGTAGAGACACGGTTTCAAGTCCCTGCACAACCATTTCCTGCTTTTGTAGGTACACGCGGCCGACTCGATCTGCAAGTGTCTCGGTGAACCCAGTGCTCTCCCTAAATATTAGTTACATTGCAGGATTTTGGGAAGCATAATGTAGGAGAGTGACATAGGCTATGTGTTTCACTGTTCTGTACACAAGTACAGATGAGCAGACAAAAAGCTGATAGATAGATTGATTGATAAATAGTTAGACAGACAGATAGGTAGATATAGGTACATAACGATTAACACAAAGCTACTGCTCTAAACCAGGAGAGCAATGGTGAAAGCACATAGCGATACTACAAACAAAAATAAGAATGAACTCCAGTTTAAAAAGTGCAGTAAGCAGCCATAAGAAGAAAACAAATCCTATCATTTGCAATAACGTGGATGGAGCTAGAGGGTATTATGCTCAGCCAAGTAGGCCAGGCGGAGAAATACATGTACCAAATGATTTCACTCATGTGTGGAGTATAATAAGATAGAAAAACTGAAGGAAAAGACAGCAGCAGACTCACAGAAACCGAGAGTGGACTAACAGTTACCAAGGAGAAAGGGACTGGGTAGGGTTTTGTGGGAAGGGAGTAATAAAGGTGGGGAAGAAGAATGGGGGCATTAGGATTAGCTTGCATAATGTGTAGGGTGGGGGTTCATGGGTAGGGCTGTACAACATTGAGAAGACATGTAGTGATTCTACAGCATCTTATTACATGCTGATGGACAGCGACTGTAACTGGGATTTGGGGGGAACATGGTGAAGGGGGTAGACTGGAAAACATAATGTTCTGCATGTGATTTTATATTAATGAGAATAAAAATTTTCAAAGTGCAGTAAGAGCACAGCTCTCAAATATCAGAATGAAAGTACAGGCTTTGAGTGCTCCAATCAAAGGACACAGGTTTAGAAGTACTGATGAAAACTCAAGACCACCTACGTGCTCCCTTACTGGAGACTCACTTGAGATCCAAGGAAACAGACAAAGTACAAGCTGAAGGGGCGGGGACAGGTACTCTATACATGTGAAACTGTGAAACAAACAAACAAACGGATTCTGTTTGAGTCCCCAGAGAGAGTCAGTAAAAAATAGAACTATCAAGCCACCGTGAAATCTTTTTGTTTGGTTTCAGCAGTGCTCAGGCATAGATTTAGTGGTGCAGCAACTTCCTTCTCATTTCCTCTCACCTCAACAAATGAATTGCTGTAATAATATGCATCTGGGCTTTTAAAATCATTGCGTTTTATGATGTTCAGGAATGTAATGAAGTAATAACCACATAAAGAGGGAAGATTGGTCCCTCAAATAAACACTTCACACCACAACACACTCTTTGTTCCCAACTGCTCCTGTCCAGAAATAGGTGTTCCTTTATATTTGTCCCTCCACCTATCAGCAGTGATCACGCCGATGTCCCTCAAACATGGCGGTGTGCAAAGAACCAAGTACACTTTTCTGTCGACAACAGGCCCAGAGGAAGGATACTTGTGGTCTTCAGGGATCACTTTCTCACTGAATGTGGCTAAATAAAGTCACCAAGCGAGCAGGAAGTATAAGAGGACAGAGGACAGAGATACGGTTTCAAGTCCTTTCACCTCCATTTACTGGTTTTGTAAGCACACGTGGCTAACTCTACTTCAAAGTGTATCGGTGAACACAGTGCTCTCCTTATGGCTTAGTTACCTTGCAAGATTTCTGGAAGCATAATGTAGGGAAGAGATATAGGCTATGTTGTTAACTGTTCTGTACATAAGGATTGTTGGGCAGACAAAGAGATGATTGATTCATAGGTAGATATTTAGACAGACGACAGATGAAAGATAGACAGATAGGTACATAGATTGACAGATGATAGACATCATAGATAGATGATAGGAAGATAGATAGACAGATACATAGATACATACATACATAGATACATAGATGGACAGACAGACCGTTAGATAGAGAGATACAGATACATATCGATTGACACCAAGATATTTTTCATAACCAGGTGTTGAATGGTGAATAACATAGCTAAACTACAAACAAAAAGGAAGAATGAAATCCAGTTTAAAGAGTGCAGTAAGCAGCCTTAAGGAGAAAACAAATACTACCGTTTGCAATGACGTGGATGGAGCTAGACGGTAGTATGTTCAGAGAAATAGGCCAGGCGGAGAAAGACAAGTACCAAGTGATTTCACTCATGTGTGGAGTATAAAAACAAAGAAAAACTGTAGGAAAAATACAGCAGCAGACTCTCAGAACCCGAGAGTTGACTAAAAGTTACCAAAGGGAAAAGGACTGGGCAGGGTGGGTCTGAAGGGATGGATAAGTGTTTGGAGAAAGAATGGGGGCATTAGGATTAGCATGTATAAAGCGTGGGGTTGGGTGTGCATGGGGAGTACTGTACAACACAGAGAAGACTAGTAGAGATCATATAGCATCTTACTACTCACTGATGGTCAGTGACTGTAACGGGGTCTGTGGGGCGGGACATGGTGAAGGGTTCTACAGCATCCAACTACAGCTGATCGACAGTGACTGAAGAGGTTTTTCGGGGGGACTTGGTGATGGGGGAAGCACAGTAAACATAATGTTCTTCACGTGATTGTAGATTAATTATAAAAAAAATACTTTAAGTGCAATAAGTGCACTGCTCTGAATCATCAGAATAAAAGGTCAGGCACTGAGTGCTGCAAACAAAAGACACAGTGTTAAAAGAACGGATGAAAACTCAAGAAACCTACGTGCTTCCTTACAGGAGACTCACTTGAGATCCAAGGACACAGACAAACTGCAAGCTGAAGGTGTGGTGACAAGTACCCTACACGAGTGGAACTGAAAAACAAACAATCAAACAAACGGATACTGTTTGAGCCCCCAGAGACATTCAGTAGGAAATAGCCCTATCTGGCCACCGTGAATTCTTTTTGTTTGTTTTCAGCGGTTCCCAGCCATAGATTTAGTGGTGCAGCAACGTTCTTCTTGTTTTCTCTCACCTCAACAACTGTTTTGCTATAATAATAAGAATCTGGGCCTTTGAAATCTGTGGGTTTTATGATCTTCACGAATGTGAAGTAATAACCACCTAAAGAGGGATGTTTGGACACTCAAATAAACATGTCACTCCACAATACACTCTTAGCTCCCAACTGCTCCTGTCTAGAAATTGGTGTTCCTTTTTATTTGACCCTCCGTCCTATCCGCAGTGATCATGCCGATGTCCTTCAAACATGGTGGTGATCAAAGCAACAAGATTACTTTTCTGTTGACAACAGGCCCGGAGGAAGGATACTTGTGGTTTTCAGAGAGAACTTAGTCAATGAATGTGGCTAAACACAGAGAGCAATTTAGAAGGAGATGAAAGAGGACAGAAGATAGAGACACGGGTATATCTCCCTGCACAACCATTTACTGCTTTTGTAGTACACACGGCCGACACGACCTGAAAGTGTCTCGGTGAACCCAGTGCTCTCCCTACAGAATAGTTACCTTGCAGGATTTTTGGAAGCATAATGTAGGAAAGTGATATAGGGTATATGGTTAACTGTTCTGTACTCAAGGACAGATGGGCAGACAAAAAGATGATCGATTGATTGATAAATAGATAGACAGACAGATAGATAGATATAGGTACATATCGATTAACACAAAGCTACTGCTCATAACCAGGAGAGCAATGGAGAAAGCACATAGCGATAGTACAAACAAAAAAGAAGAATGAAATCCAGTTTAAAAAGTGCAGTAAGCAGCCAAAAGAAGAAAACAAATCCTATCATTTGCAATAACGTGGATGGAGCTAGAGGGTATTATGCTCAGTCAATTAGGCCAGTCGGAGAAATACAAGTACCAAATGATTTCACTCATGTGTGGAGTACGACAACAAAGAAAAACTGAAGGAAAATACAGCAGCAGACACACAGTACCCGAGAGAGGACTAACCGTTACCAAAGAGAAATGGAGTTTTTAGGGTTTGTGGGAAGGGAGTGATAAGGGCAGGGAAAAAGAATGGGGGCATTAGGATTTGAATGAACAATGTGTAGGGTGTAGTGTCATGGGGAGGGCTATACAACACAGAGAAGAGAAGTGGTGATTCTACAGCATCTTACTACACGCTGACGGACAGCGACTGTAACTGGGATTTGGCAAGGACTTGGTAAAGGAGGTAGACTAGTAAACATATTGTTCTGCATGTAATTGTATATTAATGAGAACAAAAAAAATCTCAAAGTGCAGTAAGAGCATAGCTCTCAAATATCAGAATAAAAGTACAGGCTTTGACTGCTCCAATCAAAAGATACAGTGTTAGAAGTACTGATGAAACTCAAGATCACCTATGTGCTCCCTTACTGGAGTCTCACTTGAGATCCAAGGACACAGACAAACTACAAGCTGAAGGGGCGCGGACAGGTACCCTATACAAGTGAATCTGAGAAACAAAGAAACAAATGGATTCTGTTTGAGTCCCCAGAGGCAGTCACTAGAAAATAGTCCTACCTAGCCACCGTGAATTCTTTTTGTTTGGTTCCAGCAGTGCCCAGGTATAGATTTAGTGGTACTGCAATGTCCTTCTCATTTTTTCTCACATCAACATATGCATTGCTGTAATAATATGCATCTGGACTTTTGAAATCACTGGGTTTTATGATGTTCACAATTGTAAAGAAGTAATCACCACATAAAGAGGGAAGTTTGAACACTGAACCAAACACGTCTCTCCACAACAAACAATTTGCTTCCAAATGCTCCTGTCTAGAAATAGGTGTTCCTTTTTATTTGTCCCTCCTCCTATCAGTGGTGAACACGCCTATGTCCCTAAAACATGGTGGTGAGTAAAACACCAAGTATACTTTTATGTCTACAACAGGCAGAGAGGAAGTATACTTGGGGTCTTCAGAGAGCACTTAGGCAATGAATGTAGCTAAATACTGTTAGCAAGCGAGAAGGAGGTATAAGAGGACAGAGGACAGAGATACGGTTTCAAGTCCCTGCACCACCATTTACTGGTTTTGTAAGCACACGCGGCTGACTCGATCTGCAACTGTCTCAGTGAGCCCAGTGCTCTCCCTGCGGCCTAGTGAACTTGCAATGTATTTTTAAGCATAATGTAGCGAAGTGACATAGGTGATGTTGTTGTACATAAGGTGACATAGGTGATGTTCTGTACATAAGGATAGATGGGCGGACAGAAAGATGATTTATTCATAGATAGACAGATAGATATGTGACAGATGAGAGATAGACAGATGATACACATGATAGATGATAGGAAGCTAGATAGATGGATAGATATATAGAGAGAAGGACAGAGAGACAGAAGGATATATAGAAAGATAGATAGATATACAGACAGACAGAGCAATAAATAGATACAGATACATATCGATTGACACAAAGCTGTTGCTCATAACCAGGAGATGAATGGTGAGAGCACATAGCTAAACTACAAACAAAAAGGAAGAATGAAACCCTGTTTAAAAAGTGCATTAAGCACCCATAAGAAGAAAACAAATCCTACCATTTGCAATGACGTGGATGGAGCTAGACGGTAGTATGTTCACAGAAATAGGTCAGGCGGAGAAAGACAAGTATCAAATGATTTCACTCATGTGTGCAGTATAACAACAAAGAAAAACTGATGGAAAAAAACAGCAGCAGACTCACAGAACCCGAGAGTTGACTGAAAGTTGCCAAAGGGAAAAGGACTGGGCAGGGAGGTTCTGAAGGGAGGGATAAGTTTGGGGAGAAAGAATGGGGGCATTAGGATTAGCATGTATATTGCGTGTTGACAGGAAGGCATGCGGAGTACTGTACAACACAGAGAAGACTATTAGAGATTATATAGCATCTTACTACTCACTGAAGGACAGCGACTGAAGAGGATTTTCGGGGGGACTTGGTGAAGGGGGAGCATAGTAAACATAAGGTTCTTCACGTAATTGTAGACTAATGATAACAAAAAAATTGTTTTAAGTGCAATAAGGGCACAGCACTGAATCATCAGAATAAAAGGTCAAGTTCTGAGTGCTGCAAACAAAAGACACACGGTTAAAAGAACGGATGAAAACTCAAAAAACCTACGTGCTTCCTTACAGGAGACTCACTTGAGATGCAAGGACACAGACAATCTACAAGCTGAAGGTGTGGGGACAAGTTCCCTACACGAGTGAAACTGAAAAACAAACAATCCAATAAATGGATTGTGTTTGAGCCCCCAGAGACAGTCAGTAGAAAATAGCCCTATCTGGCCACAGTGAATTCTTTTTGTTTGTTCTCAGCAGGGCCCAGCCATAGATTTAGTGGTGCAGCAACGTCCTTCTCATTTCCTCTCACTTCAGCAACTGATTTGCTGTAATAATAAGCATCTTTACCTTTGAAATCGGTGGGTTTTATGATCTTCACGAATGTGAAGTAATAACCACCTAAAGAGGGAAGTTTGGACACTCAAATAAACATGTCACCCCACAATACACTCTTAGCTCCCAACTGCTCCTGTCTAGAAATTGGTGGTCCTTTTTATTTGACCCTCCGTCCTATCAGCAGTGATCACGCCGATGTCCTTCAAACATGGTGGTGAGGAAAGCAACAAGTTTACTTTTCTGTCAACAACAGGCCCAGAGGAAGGATACTTGTGGTCTTCAGGGAGCACTTAGTCAATGAATGTGGCTAAATACAGACAGCAAGTGAGAAGGAGATGAAAGAGGACAGTGGGTAGAGACACGGTTTCAAGTCCCTGCACAACCATTTCCTGCTTTTGTAGGTACACGCGGCCGACTCGATCTGCAAGTGTCTCGGTGAACCCAGTGCTCTCCCTAAATATTAGTTACATTGCAGGATTTTGGGAAGCATAATGTAGGAGAGTGACATAGGCTATGTGTTTCACTGTTCTGTACACAAGTACAGATGAGCAGACAAAAAGCTGATAGATAGATTGATTGATAAATAGTTAGACAGACAGATAGGTAGATATAGGTACATAACGATTAACACAAAGCTACTGCTCTAAACCAGGAGAGCAATGGTGAAAGCACATAGCGATACTACAAACAAAAATAAGAATGAACTCCAGTTTAAAAGGTGCAGTAAGCAGCCATAAGAAGAAAACAAATCCTATCATTTGCAATAACGTGGATGGAGCTAGAGGGTATTATGCTCAGCCAAGTAGGCCAGGCGGAGAAATACATGTACCAAATGATTTCACTCATGTGTGGAGTATGATAAGATAGAAAAACTGAAGGAAAAGACAGCAGCAGACTCACAGAAACCGAGAGTGGACTAACAGTTACCAAGGAGAAAGGGACTGGGTAGGGTTTGTGGGAAGGGAGTAATAAAGGTGGGGAAGAAGAATGGGGGCATTAGGATTAGCTTGCATAATGTGTAGGGTGGGGGTTCATGGGTAGGGCTGTACAACATTGAGAAGACATGTAGTGATTCTACAGCATCTTATTACATGCTGATGGACAGCGACTGTAACTGGGATTTGGGGGGAACATGGTGAAGGGGGTAGACTGGAAAACATAATGTACTGCATGTGATTTTATATTAATGAGAACAAAAAATTTCAAAGTGCAGTAAGAGCACAGCTCTCAAATATCAGAATGAAAGTACAGGCTTTGAGTGCTCCAATCAAAAGACACAGGTTTAGAAGTACTGATGAAAACTCAAGATCACCTACGTGCTCCCTTACTGGAGACTCACTTGAGATCCAAGGAAACAGACAAAGTACAAGCTGAATGGGCGGGGACAGGTACCCTATACATGTGAAACTGTGAAACAAACAAACAAACGGATTCTGTTTGAGTCCCCAGAGAGTCAGTAAAAAATAGCCCTATCAAGCCACCGTGAAAACATTTTGTTTAGTTTCAGCAGTGCTCAGGCATAGATTTAGTGGTGCAGCAACTTCCTTCTCATTTCCTCTCACCTCAACAAATGAATTGCTGTAATAATATGCATCTGGGCTTTTAAAATCATTGCGTTTTATGATGTTCAGGAATGTAATGAAGTAATAACCACATAAAGAGGGAAGATTGGACCCTCAAATAAACACTTCACTCCACAACACACTCTTTGTTCCCAACTGCTCCTGTCCAGAAATAGGTGTTCCTTTATATTTGTCCCTCCACCTATCAGCAGTGATCACGCCGATGTCCCTCAAACATGGCGGTGTGCAAAGAGCCAAGTACACTTTTCTGTCGACAACAGGCCCAGAGGAAGGATACTTGTGGTCTTCAGGGATCACTTTCTCACTGAATGTGTCTAAATAAAGTCACCAAGCGAGCAGGAAGTATAAGAGGACAGAGGACAGAGATACGGTTTCAAGTCCTTTCACCTCCATTTACTGGTTTTGTAAGCACACGTGGCTAACTCTACTTCAAAGTGTATCGGTGAACACAGTGCTCTCCTTATGGCTTAGTTACCTTGCAAGATTTCTGGAAGCATAATGTAGGGAAGAGATATAGGCTATGTTGTTAACTGTTCTGTACATAAGGATTGTTGGGCAGACAAAGAGATGATTGATTCATTGGTAGATATTTAGACAGACGACAGATGAAAGATAGACAGATAGGTACATAGATTGACAGATGATAGACATCATAGATAGATGATAGGAAGATAGATAGACAGATACATAGATACATACATACATAGATACATAGATGGACAGACAGACCGTTAGATAGATAGATACAGATACATATCGATTGACACAAAGACATTTTTCATAACCAGGTGTTGAATGGTGAATAACATAGCTAAACTACAAACAAAAAGGAAGAATGAAATCCAGTTTAAAGAGTGCAGTAAGCAGCCTTAAGGAGAAAACAAATACTACCGTTTGCAATGACGTGGATGGAGCTAGACGGTAGTATGTTCAGAGAAATAGGCCAGGCGGAGAAAGACAAGTACCAAGTGATTTCACTCATGTGTGGAGTATAAAAACAAAGAAAAACTGTAGGAAAAATACAGCAGCAGACTCTCAGAACCCGAGAGTTGACTAAAAGTTACCAAAGGGAAAAGGACTGGGCAGGGTGGGTCTGAAGGGATGGATAAGTGTTTGGAGAAAGAATGGGGGCATTAGGATTAGCATGTATAAAGCGTGGGGTTGGGTGTGCATGGGGAGTACTGTACAACACAGAGAAGACTAGTAGAGATCATATAGCATCTTACTACTCACTGATGGTCAGTGACTGTAACGGGGTCTGTGGGGCGGGACATGGTGAAGGGTTCTACAGCATCCAACTACAGCTGATCGACAGTGACTCAAGAGGTTTTTCGGGGGGACTTGGTGATGGGGGAAGCACAGTAAACATAATGTTCTTCACGTGATTGTAGATTAATTATAAAAAAAATACTTTAAGTGCAATAAGTGCAGTGCTCTGAATCATCAGAATAAAAGGTCAGGCACTGAGTGCTGCAAACAAAAGACACAGGGTTAAAAGAACGGATGAAAACTCAAGAAACCTACGTGCTTCCTTACAGGAGACTCACTTGAGATCCAAGGACACAGACAAACTGCAAGCTGAAGGTGTGGTGACAAGTACCCTACACGAGTGGAACTGAAAAACAAACAATCAAACAAACGGATACTGTTTGAGCCCCCAGAGACATTCAGTAGGAAATAGCCCTATCTGGCCACCGTGAATTCTTTTTGTTTGTTTTCAGCGGTTCCCAGCCATAGATTTAGTGGTGCAGCAACGTTCTTCTTGTTTTCTCTCACCTCAACAACTGTTTTGCTATAATAATAAGCATCTGGGCCTTTGAAATCTGTGGGTTTTATGATCTTCACGAATGTGAAGTAATAACCACCTAAAAAGGGATGTTTGGACACTCAAATAAACATGTCACTCCACAATACACTCTTAGCTCCCAACTGCTCCTGTCTAGAAATTGGTGTTCCTTTTTATTTGACCCTCCGTCCTATCCGCAGTGATCATGCCGATGTCCTTCAAACATGGTGGTGATCAAAGCAACAAATTTACTTTTCTGTTGACAACAGGCCTGGAGGAAGGATACTTGTGGTTTTCAGAGAGAACTTAGTCAATGAATGTGGCTAAACACAGAGAGCAATTTAGAAGGAGATGAAAGAGGACAGAAGATAGAGACACGGGTATATCTCCCTGCACAACCATTTACTGCTTTTGAAGTACACGCGGCCGACACGACCTGAAAGTGTCTCGGTGAACCCAGTGCTCTCCCTACAGAATAGTTACCTTGCAGGATTTTTGGAAGCATAATGTAGGAAACTGATATAGGGTATATGGTTAACTGTTCTGTACTCAAGGACAGATGGGCAGACAAAAAGATGATTGATTGATTGATAAATAGATAGACAGACAGATAGATAGATATAGGTACATATCGATTAACACAAAGCTACTGCTCATAACCAGGAGAGCAATGGAGAAAGCACATAGCGATAGTACAAACAAAAAAGAAGAATGAAATCCAGTTTAAAAAGTGCAGTAAGCAGCCAAAAGAAGAAAACAAATCCTATCATTTGCAATAACGTGGATGGAGCTAGAGGGTATTATGCTCAGTCAATTAGGCCAGTCGGAGAAATACAAGTACCAAATGATTTCACTCATGTGTGGAGTACGACAACAAAGAAAAACTGAAGGAAATTACAGCAGCAGACACACAGTACCCGAGAGAGGACTAACCGTTACCAAAGAGAAATGGACTTGGTAGGGTTTGTGGGAAGGGAGTGATAAGGGCAGGGAAAAAGAATGGGGGCATTAGGATTTGAATGAACAATGTGTAGGGTGTAGTGTCATGGGGAGGGCTATACAACACAGAGAAGAGAAGTGGTGATTCTACAGCATCTTACTACACGCTGACGGACAGCGACTGTAACTGGGATTTGGCAAGGACTTGGTAAAGGAGGTAGACTAGTAAACATATTGTTCTGCATGTAATTGTATATTAATGAGAACAAAAAAAATCTCAAAGTGCAGTAAGAGCATAGCTCTCAAATATCAGAATAAAAGTACAGGCTTTGACTGCTCCAATCAAAAGACACAGGGTTAGAAGTACTGATGAAAACTCAAGATCACCTATGTGCTCCCTTACTGGAGTCTCACTTGAGATCCAAGGACACAGACAAACTACAAGCTGAAGGGGCGCGGACAGGTACCCTATACAAGTGAATCTGAGAAACAAAGAAACAAATGGATTCTGTTTGAGTCCCCAGAGGCAGTCACTAGAAAATAGTCCTACCTAGCCACCGTGAATTCTTTTTGTTTGGTTCCAGCAGTGCCCAGGTATAGATTTAGTGGTACTGCAATGTCCTTCTCATTTTTTCTCACATCAACAAATGAATTGCTGTAATAATATGCATCTGGACTTTTGAAATCACTGGGTTTTATGATGTTCACAATTGTAAAGAAGTAATCACCACATAAAGAGGGAAGTTTGAACACTGAACCAAACACGTCTCTCCACAACAAACAATTTGCTCCCAAATGCTCCTGTCTAGAAATAGGTGTTCCTTTTTATTTGTCCCTCCTCCTATCAGTGGTGAACACGCCTATGTCCCTAAAACATGGTGGTGAGTAAAGCACCAAGTATACTTTTATGTCTACAACAGGCAGAGAGGAAGTATACTTGGGGTCTTCAGAGAGCACTTAGGCAATGAATGTAGCTAAATACTGTTAGCAAGCGAGAAGGAGGTATAAGAGGACAGAGGACAGAGATACGGTTTCAAGTACCTGCACCACCATTTACTGGTTTTGTAAGCACACGCGGCTGACTCGATCTGCAACTGTCTCAGTGAGCCCAGTGCTCTCCCTGCGGCCTAGTGAACTTGCAATGTATTTTTAAGCATAATGTAGGGAAGTGACATAGGTGATGTTGTTGTACATAAGGTGACATAGGTGATGTTCTGTACATAAGGATAGATGGGCGGACAGAAAGATGATTTATTCATAGATAGACAGATAGATAGGTGACAGATGAGAGATAGACAGATGATACACATGATAGATGATAGGAAGCTAGAGAGATGGATAGATATATAGAGAGAAGGACAGAGAGACAGAAGGATATATAGAAAGATAGATAGATATACAGACAGACAGAGCAATAAATAGATACAGATAGATATCGATTAACACAAAGCTGTTGCTCATAACCAGGAGATGAATGGTGAGAGCACATAGCTAAACTACAAACAAAAAGGAAGAATGAAACCCTGTTTACAAAGTGCATTAAGCAGCCATAAGAAGAAAACAAATCCTACCATTTGCAATGACGTGGATGGAGCTAGACGGTAGTATGTTCACAGAAATAGGTCAGGCGGAGAAAGACAAGTATCAAATGATTTCACTCATGTGTGCAGTATAACAACAAAGTAAAACTGATGGAAAAAAACAGCAGCAGACTCACAGAACCCGAGAGTTGACTGAAAGTTGCCAAAGGGAAAAGGACTGGGCAGGGAGGTTCTGAAGGGAGGGATAAGTTTGGGGAGAAAGAATGGGAGCATTAGGATTAGCATGTATATTGCGTGTTGACAGGAAGGCATGTGGAGTGCTGTACAACACAGAGAAGACTATTAGAGATTATATAGCATCTTACTACTCACTGAAGGACAGCGACTGAAGAGGATTTTCGGGGGGACTTGGTGAAGGGGGAGCATAGTAAACATAAGGTTCTTCACGTAATTGTAGACTAATGATAACAAAAAAATTTTTTTAAGTGCAATAAGGGCACAGCACTGAATCATCAGAATAAAAGGTCAAGTTCTGAGTGCTGCAAACAAAAGACACAGGGTTAAAAGAACGGATGAAAACTCAAAAAACCTACGTGCTTCCTTACAGGAGACTCACTTGAGATGCAAGGACACAGACAATCTACAAGCTGAAGGTGTGGGGACAAGTTCCCTACACGAGTGAAACTGAAAAACAAACAATCCAATAAATGGATTGTGTTTGAGCCCCCAGAGACAGTCAGTAGAAAATAGCCCTATCTGGCCACAGTGAATTCTTTTTGTTTGTTCTCAGCAGGGCCCAGCCATAGATTTAGTGGTGCAGCAACGTCCTTCTCATTTCCTCTCACTTCAGCAACTGATTTGCTGTAATAATAAGCATCTTTACCTTTGAAATCGGTGGGTTTTATGATCTTCACGAATGTGAAGTAATAACCACCTAAAGAGGGAAGTTTGGACACTCAAATAAACATGTCACCCCACAATACACTCTTAGCTCCCAACTGCTCCTGTCTAGAAATTGGTGGTCCTTTTTATTTGACCCTCCGTCCTATCAGCAGTGATCACGCCGATGTCCTTCAAACATGGTGGTGAGGAAAGCAACAAGTTTACTTTTCTGTCAACAACAGGCCCAGAGGAAGGATACTTGTGGTCTTCAGGGAGCACTTAGTCAATGAATGTGGCTAAATACAGACAGCAAGTGAGAAGGAGATGAAAGAGGACAGTGGGTAGAGACACGGTTTCAAGTCCCTGCACAACCATTTCCTGCTTTTGTAGGTACACGCGGCCGACTCGATCTGCAAGTGTCTCGGTGAACCCAGTGCTCTCCCTAAATATTAGTTACATTGCAGGATTTTGGGAAGCATAATGTAGGAGAGTGACATAGGCTATGTGTTTCACTGTTCTGTACACAAGTACAGATGAGGAGACAAAAAGCTGATAGATAGATTGATTGATAAATAGTTAGACAGACAGATAGGTAGATATAGGTACATAACGATTAACACAAAGCTACTGCTCTAAACCAGGAGAGCAATGGTGAAAGCACATAGCGATACTACAAACAAAAATAAGAATGAACTCCAGTTTAAAAAGTGCAGTAAGCAGCCATAAGAAGAAAACAAATCCTATCATTTGCAATAACGTGGATGGAGCTAGAGGGTATTATGCTCAGCCAAGTAGGCCAGGCGGAGAAATACATGTACCAAATGATTTCACTCATGTGTGGAGTATGATAAGATAGAAAAACTGAAGGAAAAGACAGCAGCAGACTCACAGAAACCGAGAGTGGACTAACAGTTACCAAGGAGAAAGGGACTGGGTAGGGTTTGTGGGAAGGGAGTAATAAAGGTGGGGAAGAAGAATGGGGGCATTAGGATTAGCTTGCATAATGTGTAGGGTGGGGGTTCATGGGTAGGGCTGTACAACATTGAGAAGACATGTAGTGATTCTACAGCATCTTATTACATGCTGATGGACAGCGACTGTAACTGGGATTTGGGGGGAACATGGTGAAGGGGGTAGACTGGAAAACATAATGTTCTGCATGTGATTTTATATTAATGAGAACAAAAATTTTCAAAGTGCAGTAAGAGCACAGCTCTCAAATATCAGAATGAAAGTACAGGCTTTGAGTGCTCCAATCAAAAGACACAGGTTTAGAAGTACTGATGAAAACTCAAGATCACCTACGTGCTCCCTTACTGGAGACTCACTTGAGATCCAAGGAAACAGACAAAGTACAAGCTGAAGGGGCGGGGACAGGTACCCTATACATGTGAAACTGTGAAACAAACAAACAAACGGATTCTGTTTGAGTCCCCAGAGAGAGTCAGTAAAAAAATAGCCCTATCAAGCCACCGTGAAAACATTTTGTTTGGTTTCAGCAGTGCTCAGGCATAGATTTAGTGGTGCAGCAACTTCCTTCTCATTTCCTCTCACCTCAACAAATGAATTGCTGTAATAATATGCATCTGGGCTTTTAAAATCATTGCGTTTTATGATGTTCAGGAATGTAATGAAGTAATAACCACATAAAGAGGGAAGATTGGACCCTCAAATAAACACTTCACTCCACAACACACTCTTTGTTCCCAACTGCTCCTGTCCAGAAATAGGTGTTCCTTTATATTTGTCCCTCCACCTATCAGCAGTGATCACGCCGATGTCCCTCAAACATGGCGGTGTGCAAAGAACCAAGTACACTTTTCTGTCGACAACAGGCCCAGAGGAAGGATACTTGTGGTCTTCAGGGATCACTTTCTCACTGAATGTGTCTAAATAAAGTCACCAAGCGAGCAGGAAGTATAAGAGGACAGAGGACAGAGATACGGTTTCAAGTCCTTTCACCTCCATTTACTGGTTTTGTAAGCACACGTGGCTAACTCTACTTCAAAGTGTATCGGTGAACACAGTGCTCTCCTTATGGCTTAGTTACCTTGCAAGATTTCTGGAAGCATAATGTAGGGAAGAGATATAGGCTATGTTGTTAACTGTTCTGTACATAAGGATTGTTGGGCAGACAAAGAGATGATTGATTCATTGGTAGATATTTAGAAAGACGACAGATGAAAGATAGACAGATAGGTACATAGATTGACAGATGATAGACATCATAGATAGATGATAGGAAGATAGATAGACAGATACATAGATACATACATACATAGATACATAGATGGACAGACAGACCGTTAGATAGATAGATACAGATACATATCGATTGACACAAAGATATTTTTCATAACCAGGTGTTGAATGGTGAATAACATAGCTAAACTACAAACAAAAAGGAAGAATGAAATCCAGTTTAAAGAGTGCAGTAAGCAGCCTTAAGGAGAAAACAAATACTACCGTTTGCAATGACGTGGATGGAGCTAGACGGTAGTATGTTCAGAGAAATAGGCCAGGCGGAGAAAGACAAGTACCAAGTGATTTCACTCATGTGTGGAGTATAAAAACAAAGAAAAACTGTAGGAAAAATACAGCAGCAGACTCTCAGAACCCGAGAGTTGACTAAAAGTTACCAAAGGGAAAAGGACTGGGCAGGGTGGGTCTGAAGGGATGGATAAGTGTTTGGAGAAAGAATGGGGGCATTAGGATTAGCATGTATAAAGCGTGGGGTTGGGTGTGCATGGGGAGTACTGTACAACACAGAGAAGACTAGTAGAGATCATATAGCATCTTACTACTCACTGATGGTCAGTGACTGTAACGGGGTCTGTGGGGCGGGACATGGTGAAGGGTTCTACAGCATCCAACTACAGCTGATCGACAGTGACTGAAGAGGTTTTTCGGGGGGACTTGGTGATGGGGGAAGCACAGTAAACATAATGTTCTTCACGTGATTGTAGATTAATTATAAAAAAAATACTTTAAGTGCAATAAGTGCACTGCTCTGAATCATCAGAATAAAAGGTCAGGCACTGAGTGCTGCAAACAAAAGACACAGGGTTAAAAGAACGGATGAAAACTCAAGAAACCTACGTGCTTCCTTACAGGAGACTCACTTGAGATCCAAGGACACAGACAAACTGCAAGCTGAAGGTGTGGTGACAAGTACCCTACACGAGTGGAACTGAAAAACAAACAATCAAACAAACGGATACTGTTTGAGCCCCCAGAGACATTCAGTAGGAAATAGCCCTATCTGGCCACCGTGAATTCTTTTTGTTTGTTCTCAGCGGTTCCCAGCCATAGATTTAGTGGTGCAGCAACGTTCTTCTTGTTTTCTCTCACCTCAACAACTGTTTTGCTATAATAATAAGCATCTGGGCCTTTGAAATCTGTGGGTTTTATGATCTTCACGAATGTGAAGTAATAACCACCTAAAAAGGGATGTTTGGACACTCAAATAAACATGTCACTCCACAATACACTCTTAGCTCCCAACTGCTCCTGTCTAGAAATTGGTGTTCCTTTTTATTTGACCCTCCGTCCTATCCGCAGTGATCATGCCGATGTCCTTCAAACATGGTGGTGATCAAAGCAAAAAATTTACTTTTCTGTTGACAACAGGCCCGGAGGAAGGATACTTGTGGTTTTCAGAGAGAACTTAGTCAATGAATGTGGCTAAATACAGAGAGCAATTTAGAAGGAGATGAAAGAGGACAGAAGATAGAGACACGGGTATATCTCCCTGCACAACCATTTACTGCTTTTGAAGTACACGCGGCCGACACGACCTGAAAGTGTCTCGGTGAACCCAGTGCTCTCCCTACAGAATAGTTACCTTGCAGGATTTTTGGAAGCATAATGTAGGAAACTGATATAGGGTATATGGTTAACTGTTCTGTACTCAAGGACAGATGGGCAGACAAAAAGATGATTGATTGATTGATAAATAGATAGACAGACAGATAGATAGATATAGGTACATATCGATTAACACAAAGCTACTGCTCATAACCAGGAGAGCAATGGAGAAAGCACATAGCGATAGTACAAACAAAAAAGAAGAATGAAATCCAGTTTAAAAAGTGCAGTAAGCAGCCAAAAGAAGAAAACAAATCCTATCATTTGCAATAACGTGGATGGAGCTAGAGGGTATTATGCTCAGTCAATTAGGCCAGTCGGAGAAATACAAGTACCAAATGATTTCACTCATGTGTGGAGTACGACAACAAAGAAAAACTGAAGGAAATTACAGCAGCAGACACACAGTACCCGAGAGAGGACTAACCGTTACCAAAGAGAAATGGACTTGGTAGGGTTTGTGGGAAGGGAGTGATAAGGGCAGGGAAAAAGAATGGGGGCATTAGGATTTGAATGAACAATGTGTAGGGTGTAGTGTCATGGGGAGGGCTATACAACACAGAGAAGAGAAGTGGTGATTCTACAGCATCTTACTACACGCTGACGGACAGCGACTGTAACTGGGATTTGGCAAGGACTTGGTAAAGGAGGTAGACTAGTAAACATATTGTTCTGCATGTAATTGTATATTAATGAGAACAAAAAAAATCTCAAAGTGCAGTAAGAGCATAGCTCTCAAATATCAGAATAAAAGTACAGGCTTTGACTGCTCCAATCAAAAGACACAGGGTTAGAAGTACTGATGAAAACTCAAGATCACCTATGTGCTCCCTTACTGGAGTCTCACTTGAGATCCAAGGACACAGACAAACTACAAGCTGAAGGGGCGCGGACAGGTACCCTATACAAGTGAATCTGAGAAACAAAGAAACAAATGGATTCTGTTTGAGTCCCCAGAGGCAGTCACTAGAAAATAGTCCTACCTAGCCACCGTGAATTCTTTTTGTTTGGTTCCAGCAGTGCCCAGGTATAGATTTAGTGGTACTGCAATGTCCTTCTCATTTCTTCTCACATCAACAAATGAATTGCTGTAATAATATGCATCTGGACTTTTGAAATCACTGGGTTTTATGATGTTCACAATTGTAAAGAAGTAATCACCACATAAAGAGGGAAGTTTGAACACTGAACCAAACACGTCTCTCCACAACAAACAATTTGCTCCCAAATGCTCCTGTCTAGAAATAGGTGTTCCTTTTTATTTGTCCCTCCTCCTATCAGTGGTGAACACGCCTATGTCCCTAAAACATGGTGGTGAGTAAAGCACCAAGTATACTTTTATGTCTACAACAGGCAGAGAGGAAGTATACTTGGGGTCTTCAGAGAGCACTTAGGCAATGAATGTAGCTAAATACTGTTAGCAAGCGAGAAGGAGGTATAAGAGGACAGAGGACAGAGATACGGTTTCAAGTCCCTGCACCACCATTTACTGGTTTTGTAAGCACACGCGGCTGACTCGATCTGCAACTGTCTCCGTGAGCCCAGTGCTCTCCCTGCGGCCTAGTGAACTTGCAATGTATTTTTAAGCATAATGTAGGGAAGTGACATAGGTGATGTTGTTGTACATAAGGTGACATAGGTGATGTTCTGTACATAAGGATAGATGGGCGGACAGAAAGATGATTTATTCATAGATAGACAGATAGATAGGTGACAGATGAGAGATAGACAGATGATACACATGATAGATGATAGGAAGCTAGAGAGATGGATAGATATATAGAGAGAAGGACAGAGAGACAGAAGGATATATAGAAAGATAGATAGATATACAGACAGACAGAGCAATAAATAGATACAGATAGATATCGATTAACACAAAGCTGTTGCTCATAACCAGGAGATGAATGGTGAGAGCACATAGCTAAACTACAAACAAAAAGGAAGAATGAAACCCTGTTTACAAAGTGCATTAAGCAGCCATAAGAAGAAAACAAATCCTACCATTTGCAATGACGTGGATGGAGCTAGACGGTAGTATGTTCACAGAAATAGGTCAGGCGGAGAAAGACAAGTATCAAATGATTTCACTCATGTGTGCAGTATAACAACAAAGAAAAACTGATGGAAAAAAACAGCAGCAGACTCACAGAACCCGAGAGTTGACTGAAAGTTGCCAAAGGGAAAAGGACTGGGCAGGGAGGTTCTGAAGGGAGGGATAAGTTTTGGGAGAAAGAATGGGAGCATTAGGATTAGCATGTATATTGCGTGTTGACAGGAAGGCATGTGGAGTGCTGTACAACACAGAGAAGACTATTAGAGATTATATAGCATCTTACTACTCACTGAAGGACAGCGACTGAAGAGGATTTTCGGGGGGACTTGGTGAAGGGGGAGCATAGTAAACATAAGGTTCTTCACGTAATTGTAGACTAATGATAACAAAAAAATTTTTTTAAGTGCAATAAGGGCACAGCACTGAATCATCAGAATAAAAGGTCAAGTTCTGAGTGCTGCAAACAAAAGACACAGGGTTAAAAGAACGGATGAAAACTCAAAAAACCTACGTGCTTACTTACAGGAGACTCACTTGAGATGCAAGGACACAGACAATCTACAAGCTGAAGGTGTGGGGACAAGTTCCCTACACGAGTGAAACTGAAAAACAAACAATCCAATAAATGGATTGTGTTTGAGCCCCCAGAGACAGTCAGTAGAAAATAGCCCTATCTGGCCACAGTGAATTCTTTTTGTTTGTTCTCAGCAGGGCCCAGCCATAGATTTAGTGGTGCAGCAACGTCCTTCTCATTTCCTCTCACTTCAGCAACTGATTTGCTGTAATAATAAGCATCTTTACCTTTGAAATCGGTGGGTTTTATGATCTTCACGAATGTGAAGTAATAACCACCTAAAGAGGGAAGTTTGGACACTCAAATAAACATGTCACCCCACAATACACTCTTAGCTCCCAACTGCTCCTGTCTAGAAATTGGTGGTCCTTTTTATTTGACCCTCCGTCCTATCAGCAGTGATCACGCCGATGTCCTTCAAACATGGTGGTGAGGAAAGCAACAAGTTTACTTTTCTGTCAACAACAGGCCCAGAGGAAGGATACTTGTGGTCTTCAGGGAGCACTTAGTCAATGAATGTGGCTAAATACAGACAGCAAGTGAGAAGGAGATGAAAGAGGACAGTGGGTAGAGACACGGTTTCAAGTCCCTGCACAACCATTTCCTGCTTTTGTAGGTACACGCGGCCGACTCGATCTGCAAGTGTCTCGGTGAACCCAGTGCTCTCCCTAAATATTAGTTACATTGCAGGATTTTGGGAAGCATAATGTAGGAGAGTGACATAGGCTATGTGTTTCACTGTTCTGTACACAAGTACAGATGAGCAGACAAAAAGCTGATAGATAGATTGATTGATAAATAGTTAGACAGACAGATAGGTAGATATAGGTACATAACGATTAACACAAAGCTACTGCTCTAAACCAGGAGAGCAATGGTGAAAGCACATAGCGATACTACAAACAAAAATAAGAATGAACTCCAGTTTAAAAAGTGCAGTAAGCAGGCATAAGAAGAAAACAAATCCTATCATTTGCAATAACGTGGATGGAGCTAGAGGGTATTATGCTCAGCCAAGTAGGCCAGGCGGAGAAATACATGTACCAAATGATTTCACTCATGTGTGGAGTATGATAAGATAGAAAAACTGAAGGAAAAGACAGCAGCAGACTCACAGAAACCGAGAGTGGACTAACAGTTACCAAGGAGAAAGGGACTGGGTAGGGTTTGTGGGATGGGAGTAATAAAGGTGGGGAAGAAGAATGGGGGCATTAGGATTAGCTTGCATAATGTGTAGGGTGGGGGTTCATGGGTAGGGCTGTACAACATTGAGAAGACATGTAGTGATTCTACAGCATCTTATTACATGCTGATGGACAGCGACTGTAACTGGGATTTGGGGGGAACATGGTGAAGGGGGTAGACTGGAAAACATAATGTTCTGCATGTGATTTTATATTAATGAGAACAAAAATTTTCAAAGTGCAGTAAGAGCACAGCTCTCAAATATCAGAATTAAAGTACAGGCTTTGAGTGCTCCAATCAAAAGACACAGGTTTAGAAGTACTGATGAAAACTCAAGATCACCTACGTGCTCCCTTACTGGAGACTCACTTGAGATCCAAGGAAACAGACAAAGTACAAGCTGAAGGGGCGGGGACAGGTACCCTATACATGTGAAACTGAGAAACAAACAAACAAACGGATTCTGTTTGAGTCCCCAGAGAGTCAGTAAAAAATAGCCCTATCAAGCCACCGTGAAAACTTTTTGTTTGGTTTCAGCAGTGCTCAGGCATAGATTTAGTGGTGCAGCAACTTCCTTCTCATTTCCTCTCACCTCAACAAATGAATTGCTGTAATAATATGCATCTGGGCTTTTAAAATCATTGCGTTTTATGATGTTCAGGAATGTAATGAAGTAATAACCACATAAAGAGGGAAGATTGGACCCTCAAATAAACACTTCACTCCACAACACACTCTTTGTTCCCAACTGCTCCTGTCCAGAAATAGGTGTTCCTTTATATTTGTCCCTCCACCTATCAGCAGTGATCACGCCGATGTCCCTCAAACATGGCGGTGTGCAAAGAACCAAGTACACTTTTCTGTCGACAACAGGCCCAGAGGAAGGATACTTGTGGTCTTCAGGGATCACTTTCTCACTGAATGTGTCTAAATAAAGTCACCAAGCGAGCAGGAAGTATAAGAGGACAGAGGACAGAGATACGGTTTCAAGTCCTTTCACCTCCATTTACTGGTTTTGTAAGCACACGTGGCTAACTCTACTTCAAAGTGTATTGGTGAACACAGTGCTCTCCTTATGGCTTAGTTACCTTGCAAGATTTCTGGAAGCATAATGTAGGGAAGAGATATAGGCTATGTTGTTAACTGTTCTGTACATAAGGATTGTTGGGCAGACAAAGAGATGATTGATTCATAGGTAGATATTTAGACAGACGACAGATGAAAGATAGACAGATAGGTACATAGATTGACAGATGATAGACATCATAGATAGATGATAGGAAGATAGATAGACAGATACATAGATACATACATACATAGATACATAGATGGACAGACAGACCGTTAGATAGATAGATACAGATACATATCGATTGACACAAAGATATTTTTCATAACCAGGTGTTGAATGTTGAATAACATAGCTAAACTACAAACAAAAAGGAAGAATGAAATCCAGTTTAAAGAGTGCAGTAAGCAGCCTTAAGGAGAAAACAAATACTACCGTTTGCAATGACGTGGATGGAGCTAGACGGTAGTATGTTCAGAGAAATAGGCCAGGCGGAGAAAGACAAGTACCAAGTGATTTCACTCATGTGTGGAGTATAAAAACAAAGAAAAACTGTAGGAAAAATACAGCAGCAGACTCTCAGAACCCGAGAGTTGACTAAAAGTTACCAAAGGGAAAAGGACTGGGCAGGGTGGGTCTGAAGGGATGGATAAGTGTTTGGAGAAAGAATGGGGGCATTAGGATTAGCATGTATAAAGCGTGGGGTTGGGTGTGCATGGGGAGTACTGTACAACACAGAGAAGACTAGTAGAGATCATATAGCATCTTACTACTCACTGATGGTCAGTGACTGTAACGGGGTCTGTGGGGCGGGACATGGTGAAGGGTTCTACAGCATCCAACTACAGCTGATCGACAGTGACTGAAGAGGTTTTTCGGGGGGACTTGGTGATGGGGGAAGCACAGTAAACATAATGTTCTTCACGTGATTGTAGATTAATTATAAAAAAAATACTTTAAGTGCAATAAGTGCACTGCTCTGAATCATCAGAATAAAAGGTCAGGCACTGAGTGCTGCAAACAAAAGACACAGGGTTAAAAGAACGGATGAAAACTCAAGAAACCTACGTGCTTCCTTACAGGAGACTCACTTGAGATCCAAGGACACAGACAAACTGCAAGCTGAAGGTGTGGTGACAAGTACCCTACACGAGTGGAACTGAAAAACAAACAATCAAACAAACGGATACTGTTTGAGCCCCCAGAGACATTCAGTAGGAAATAGCCCTATCTGGCCACCGTGAATTCTTTTTGTTTGTTTTCAGCGGTTCCCAGCCATAGATTTAGTGGTGCAGCAACGTTCTTCTTGTTTTCTCTCACCTCAACAACTGTTTTGCTATAATAATAAGCATCTGGGCCTTTGAAATCTGTGGGTTTTATGATCTTCACGAATGTGAAGTAATAACCACCTAAAAAGGGATGTTTGGACACTCAAATAAACATGTCACTCCACAATACACTCTTAGCTCCCAACTGCTCCTGTCTAGAAATTGGTGTTCCTTTTTATTTGACCCTCCGTCCTATCCGCAGTGATCATGCCGATGTCCTTCAAACATGGTGGTGATCAAAGCAACAAATTTACTTTTCTGTTGACAACAGGCCCGGAGGAAGGATACTTGTGGTTTTCAGAGAGAACTTAGTCAATGAATGTGGCTAAACACAGAGAGCAATTTAGAAGGAGATGAAAGAGGACAGAAGATAGAGACACGGGTATATCTCCCTGCACAACCATTTAATGCTTTTGAAGTACACGCGGCCGACACGACCTGAAAGTGTCTCGGTGAACCCAGTGCTCTCCCTACAGAATAGTTACCTTGCAGGATTTTTGGAAGCATAATGTAGGAAACTGATATAGGGTATATGGTTAACTGTTCTGTACTCAAGGACAGATGGGCAGACAAAAAGATGATTGATTGATTGATAAATAGATAGACAGACAGATAGATAGATATAGGTACATATCGATTAACACAAAGCTACTGCTCATAACCAGGAGAGCAATGGAGAAAGCACATAGCGATAGTACAAACAAAAAAGAAGAATGAAATCCAGTTTAAAAAGTGCAGTAAGCAGCCAAAAGAAGAAAACAAATCCTATCATTTGCAATAACGTGGATGGAGCTAGAGGGTATTATGCTCAGTCAATTAGGCCAGTCGGAGAAATACAAGTACCAAATGATTTCACTCATGTGTGGAGTACGACAACAAAGAAAAACTGAAGGAAATTACAGCAGCAGACACACAGTACCCGAGAGAGGACTAACCGTTACCAAAGAGAAATGGACTTGGTAGGGTTTGTGGGAAGGGAGTGATAAGGGCAGGGAAAAAGAATGGGGGCATTAGGATTTGAATGAACAATGTGTAGGGTGTAGTGTCATGGGGAGGGCTATACAACACAGAGAAGAGAAGTGGTGATTCTACAGCATCTTACTACACGCTGACGGACAGCGACTGTAACTGGGATTTGGCAAGGACTTGGTAAAGGAGGTAGACTAGTAAACATATTGTTCTGCATGTAATTGTATATTAATGAGAACAAAAAAAATCTCAAAGTGCAGTAAGAGCATAGCTCTCAAATATCAGAATAAAAGTACAGGCTTTGACTGCTCCAATCAAAAGACACAGGGTTAGAAGTACTGATGAAAACTCAAGATCACCTATGTGCTCCCTTACTGGAGTCTCACTTGAGATCCAAGGACACAGACAAACTACAAGCTGAAGGGTCGCGGACAGGTACCCTATACAAGTGAATCTGAGAAACAAAGAAACAAATGGATTCTGTTTGAGTCCCCAGAGGCAGTCACTAGAAAATAGTCCTACCTAGCCACCGTGAATTCTTTTTGTTTGGTTCCAGCAGTGCCCAGGTATAGATTTAGTGGTACTGCAATGTCCTTCTCATTTTTTCTCACATCAACAAATGAATTGCTGTAATAATATGCATCTGGACTTTTGAAATCACTGGGTTTTATGATGTTCACAATTGTAAAGAAGTAATCACCACATAAAGAGGGAAGTTTGAACACTGAACCAAACACGTCTCTCCACAACAAACAATTTGCTCCCAAATGCTCCTGTCTAGAAATAGGTGTTCCTTTTTATTTGTCCCTCCTCCTATCAGTGGTGAACACGCCTATGTCCCTAAAACATGGTGGTGAGTAAAGCACCAAGTATACTTTTATGTCTACAACAGGCAGAGAGGAAGTATACTTGGGGTCTTCAGAGAGCACTTAGGCAATGAATGTAGCTAAATACTGTTAGCAAGCGAGAAGGAGGTATAAGAGGACAGAGGACAGAGATACGGTTTCAAGTCCCTGCACCACCATTTACTGGTTTTTTAAGCACACGCGGCTGACTCGATCTGCAACTGTCTCCGTGAGCCCAGTGCTCTCCCTGCGTCCTAGTGAACTTGCAATGTATTTTTAAGCATATTGTAGGGAAGTGACATAGGTGATGTTGTTGTACATAAGGTGACATAGGTGATGTTCTGTACATAAGGATAGATGGGCGGACAGAAAGATGATTTATTCATAGATAGACAGATAGATAGGTGACAGATGAGAGATAGACAGATGATACACATGATAGATGATAGGAAGCTAGAGAGATGGATAGATATATAGAGAGAAGGACAGAGAGACAGAAGGATATATAGAAAGATAGATAGATATACAGACAGACAGAGCAATAAATAGATACAGATAGATATCGATTAACACAAAGCTGTTGCTCATAACCAGGAGATGAATGGTGAGAGCACATAGCTAAACTACAAACAAAAAGGAAGAATGAAACCCTGTTTACAAAGTGCATTAAGCAGCCATAAGAAGAAAACAAATCCTACCATTTGCAATGACGTGGATGGAGCTAGACGGTAGTATGTTCACAGAAATAGGTCAGGCGGAGAAAGACAAGTATCAAATGATTTCACTCATGTGTGCAGTATAACAACAAAGAAAAACTGATGGAAAAAAACAGCAGCAGACTCACAGAACCCGAGAGTTGACTGAAAGTTGCCAAAGGGAAAAGGACTGGGCAGGGAGGTTCTGAAGGGAGGGATAAGTTTTGGGAGAAAGAATGGGAGCATTAGGATTAGCATGTATATTGCGTGTTGACAGGAAGGCATGTGGAGTGCTGTACAACACAGAGAAGACTATTAGAGATTATATAGCATCTTACTACTCACTGAAGGACAGCGACTGAAGAGGATTTTCGGGGGGACTTGGTGAAGGGGGAGCATAGTAAACATAAGGTTCTTCACGTAATTGTAGACTAATGATAACAAAAAAATTTTTTTAAGTGCAATAAGGGCACAGCACTGAATCATCAGAATAAAAGGTCAAGTTCTGAGTGCTGCAAACAAAAGACACAGGGTTAAAAGAACGGATGAAAACTCAAAAAACCTACGTGCTTCCTTACAGGAGACTCACTTGAGATGCAAGGACACAGACAATCTACAAGCTGAAGGTGTGGGGACAAGTTCCCTACACGAGTGAAACTGAAAAACAAACAATCCAATAAATGGATTGTGTTTGAGCCCCCAGAGACAGTCAGTAGAAAATAGCCCTATCTGGCCACAGTGAATTCTTTTTGTTTGTTCTCAGCAGGGCCCAGCCATAGATTTAGTGGTGCAGCAACGTCCTTCTCATTTCCTCTCACTTCAGCAACTGATTTGCTGTAATAATAAGCATCTTTACCTTTGAAATCGGTGGGTTTTATGATCTTCACGAATGTGAAGTAATAACCACCTAAAGAGGGAAGTTTGGACACTCAAATAAACATGTCACCCCACAATACACTCTTAGCTCCCAACTGCTCCTGTCTAGAAATTGGTGGTCCTTTTTATTTGACCCTCCGTCCTATCAGCAGTGATCACGCCGATGTCCTTCAAACATGGTGGTGAGGAAAGCAACAAGTTTACTTTTCTGTCAACAACAGGCCCAGAGGAAGGATACTTGTGGTCTTCAGGGAGCACTTAGTCAATGAATGTGGCTAAATACAGACAGCAAGTGAGAAGGAGATGAAAGAGGACAGTGGGTAGAGACACGGTTTCAAGTCCCTGCACAACCATTTCCTGCTTTTGTAGGTACACGCGGCCGACTCGATCTGCAAGTGTCTCGGTGAACCCAGTGCTCTCCCTAAATATTAGTTACATTGCAGGATTTTGGGAAGCATAATGTAGGAGAGTGACATAGGCTATGTGTTTCACTGTTCTGTACACAAGTACAGATGAGGAGACAAAAAGCTGATAGATAGATTGATTGATAAATAGTTAGACAGACAGATAGGTAGATATAGGTACATAACGATTAACACAAAGCTACTGCTCTAAACCAGGAGAGCAATGGTGAAAGCACATAGCGATACTACAAACAAAAATAAGAATGAACTCCAGTTTAAAAAGTGCAGTAAGCAGGCATAAGAAGAAAACAAATCCTATCATTTGCAATAACGTGGATGGAGCTAGAGGGTATTATGCTCAGCCAAGTAGGCCAGGCGGAGAAATACATGTACCAAATGATTTCACTCATGTGTGGAGTATGATAAGATAGAAAAACTGAAGGAAAAGACAGCAGCAGACTCACAGAAACCGAGAGTGGACTAACAGTTACCAAGGAGAAAGGGACTGGGTAGGGTTTGTGGGAAGGGAGTAATAAAGGTGGGGAAGAAGAATGGGGGCATTAGGATTAGCATGCATAATGTGTAGGGTGGGGTTTCATGGGTAGGGCTGTACAACATTGAGAAGACATGTAGTGATTCTACAGCATCTTATAACATGCTGATGGACAGCGACTGTAACTGGGATTTGGGGGGAACATGGTGAAGGGGGTAGACTGGAAAACATAATGTTCTGCATGTGATTTTATATTAATGAGAACAAAAAAATTTCAAAGTGCAGTAAGAGCACAGCTCTCAAATATCAGAATGAAAGTACAGGCTTTGAGTGCTCCAATCAAAAGACACAGGTTTAGAAGTACTGATGAAAACTCAAGACCACCTACGTGCTCCCTTACTGGAGACTCACTTGAGATCCAAGGAAACAGACAAAGTACAAGCTGAAGGGGCGGGGACAGGTACCCTATACATGTGAAACTGAGAAACAAACAAACAAACGGATTCTGTTTGAGTCCCCAGAGAGAGTCAGTAAAAAATAGCCCTATCTTGCCACCGTGAAAACTTTTTGTTTGGTTTCAGCAGTGCTCAGGCATAGATTTAGTGGTGCAGCAACTTCCTTCTCATTTCCTCTCACCTCAACAAATGAATTGCTGTAATAATATGCATCTGGGCTTTTAAAATCATTGCGTTTTATGATGTTCAGGAATGTAATGAAGTAATAACCACATAAAGAGGGAAGATTGGACCCGCAAATAAACACTTCACTCCACAACACACTCTTTGTTCCCAACTGCTCCTGTCCAGAAATAGGTGTTCCTTTATATTTGTCCCTCCACCTATCAGCAGTGATCACGCCGATGTCCCTCAAACATGGCGGTGTGCAAAGAACCAAGTACACTTTTCTGTCGACAACAGGCCCAGAGGAAGGATACTTGTGGTCTTCAGGGATCACTTTCTCACTGAATGTGGCTAAATAAAGTCACCAAGCGAGCAGGAAGTATAAGAGGACAGAGGACAGAGATACGGTTTCAAGTCCTTTCACCTCCATTTACTGGTTTTGTAAGCACACGTGGCTAACTCTACCTCAAAGTGTATCGGTGAACACAGTGCTCTCCTTCTGGCTTAGTTACCTTGCAAGATTTCTGGAAGCATAATGTAGGGAAGAGACATAGGCTATGTTGTTAACTGTTCTGTACATAAGGATTGTTGGGCAGACAAAGAGATGATTGATTCATAGGTAGATATTTAGACAGACGACAGATGAAAGATAGACAGATAGGTACATAGATTGACAGATGATAGACATCATAGATAGATGATAGGAAGATAGATAGACAGATACATAGATACATACATACATAGATACATAGATGGACAGACAGACCGTTAGATAGAGAGATACAGATACATATCGATTGACACAAAGATATTTTTCATAACCAGGTGTTGAATGGTGAATAACATAGCTAAACTACAAACAAAAAGGAAGAATGAAATCCAGTTTAAAGAGTGCAGTAAGCAGCCTTAAGGAGAAAACAAATACTACCGTTTGCAATGACGTGGATGGAGCTAGACGGTAGTATGTTCAGAGAAATAGGCCAGGCGGAGAAAGACAAGTACCAAGAGATTTCACTCATGTGTGGTGTACAAAAACAAAGAAAAACTGTAGGAAAAATACAGCAGCAGACTCACAGAACCCGAGAGTTGACTAAAAGTTACCAAAGGGAAAAGGACTGATCAGGGTGGGTCTGAAGGGATGGATAAGTGTTTGGAGAAAGAATGGGGGCATTAGGATTAGCATGTATAAAGCGTGGGGTTAGGTGTGCATGGGGAGTACTGTACAACACAGAGAAGACTAGTAGAGATCATATAGCATCTTACTACTCACTGATGGTCAGTGACTGTAACGGGGTCTGTGGGGGGGGACATGGTGAAGGGTTCTACAGCATCCAACTACAGCTGATCGACAGTGACTGAAGAGGTTTTTCGGGGGGACTTGGTGATGGGGGAAGCACAGTAAACATAATGTTCTTCACGTGATTGTAGATTAATTATAAAAAAAATACTTTAAGTGCAATAAGTGCACTGCTCTGAATCATCAGAATAAAAGGTCAGGCACTGAGTGCTGCAAACAAAAGACACAGGGTTAAAAGAACGGATGAAAACTCAAGAAACCTACGTGCTTCCTTACAGGAGACTCACTTGAGATCCAAGGACACAGACAAACTGCAAGCTGAAGGTGTGGTGACAAGTACCCTACACGAGTGGAACTGAAAAACAAACAATCAAACAGACGGATACTGTTTGAGCCCCCAGAGACATTCAGTAGGAAATAGCCCTATCTGGCCACCGTGAATTCTTTTTGTTTGTTTTCAGCGGTTCCCAGCCATAGATTTAGTGGTGCAGCAACGTTCTTCTTGTTTTCTCTCACCTCAACAACTGTTTTGCTATAATAATAAGCATCTGGGCCTTTGAAATCTGTGGGTTTTATGATCTTCACGAATGTGAAGTAATAACCACCTAAAGAGGGATGTTTGGACACTCAAATAAACATGTCAGTCCACAATACACTCTTAGCTCCCAACTGCTCCTGTCTAGAAATTGGTGTTCCTTTTTATTTGACCCTCCGTCCTGTCCGCAGTGATCATGCCGATGTCCTTCAAACATGGTGGTGATCAAAGCAACAAGTTTACTTTTCTGTTGACAACAGGCCCGGAGGAAGGATACTTGTGGTTTTCAGAGAGAACTTAGTCAATGAATGTGGCTAAATACAGAGAGCAATTTAGAAGGAGATGAAAGAAGACAGAAGATAGAGACATGGGTATATCTCCCTGCACAACCATTTACTTGTTTTGTAGTACACGCGGCCGACACAAGCCCTGAAAGTGTCTCGGTGAAACCAGTGCTCTCCCTACAGAATAGTTACCTTGCAGGATTTTTGGAAGCATAATGTAGGAAAGTGATATAGGGTACATGGTTAACTGTTCTGTACTCAAGGACAGATGGGCAGACAAAAAGATGATTGATTTATTGATAAATAGATAGACAGACAGATAGATAGATATAGGTACATATCGATTAACACAAAGCTACTGCTCATAACCAGGAGAGCAATGGAGAAAGCACCTAGCGATAGTACAAACAAAAAAGAAGAATGAAATCCAGTTTAAAAAGTGCAGTAAGCAGCCAAAAGAAGAAAACAAATCCTATCATTTGCAATAACGTGGATGGAGCTAGAGGGTATTATGCTCAGTCAATTAGGCCAGTCGGAGAAATACAAGTACGAAATGATTTCACTCATGTGTGGAGTACGACAACAAAGAAAAACTGAAGGAAAAAACAGCAGCAGACACACAGTACCCGAGAGAGGACTAACCGTTATCAAAGAGAAATGGACTTGGTAGGGTTTGTGGGAAGGGGGTGATAAGGGCAGGGAAAAAGAATGGGGGCATTAGGATTTGAATGAACAATGTGTAGGGTGTAGTGTCATGGGGAGGGCTATACAACACAGAGAAGAGAAGTGGTGATTCTACAGCATCTTACTACATGCTGACGGTCAGCGACTGTAACTGGGATTTGTCAAGGACTTGGTAAAGGAGGTAGACTAGTAAACATATTGTTCTGCATGTAATTGTATATTAATGAGAACAAAAAAAATTTCAAAGTGCAGTAAGAGCGTACATAGCTCTCAAATATCAGAATAAAAGTACAGGCTTTGACTGCTCCAATCAAAAGACACAGGGTTAGAAGTACTGATGAAAACTCAAGATCACCTATGTGCTCCCTTACTGGAGTCTCACTTGAGATCCAAGGACACAGACAAACTACAAGCTGAAGGGGCGCGGACAGGTACCCTATACAAGTGAATCTGAGAAACAAAGAAACAAATGGATTCTGTTTGAGTCCCCAGAGGCAGTCACTAGAAAATAGTCCTACCTAGCCACCGTGAATTCTTTTTGTTTGGTTCCAGCAGTGCCCAGGTATAGATTTAGTGGTACTGCAATGTCCTTCTCATTTTTTCTCACATCAACAAATGAATTGCTGTAATAATATGCATCTGGACTTTTGAAATCACTGGGTTTTATGATGTTCACAATTGTAAAGAAGTAATCACCACATAAAGAGGGAAGTTTGAACACTGAACCAAACACGTCTCTCCACAACAAACAATTTGCTCCCAAATGCTCCTGTCTAGAAATAGGTGTTCCTTTTTATTTGTCCCTCCTCCTATCAGTGGTGAACACGCCTATGTCCCTAAAACATGGTGGTGAGTAAAGCACCAAGTATACTTTTATGTCTACAACAGGCAGAGAGGAAGTATACTTGGGGTCTTCAGAGAGCACTTAGGCAATGAATGTAGCTAAATACTGTTAGCAAGCGAGAAGGAGGTATAAGAGGACAGAGGACAGAGATACGGTTTCAAGTCCCTGCACCACCATTTACTGGTTTTGTAAGCACACGCGGCTGACTCGATCTGCAACTGTCTCAGTGAGCCCAGTGCTCTCCCTGCGGCCTAGTGACCTTGCAATGTATTTGGAAGCATAATGTAGCGAAGTGACATAGGTGATGTTGTTAACTGTTCTGTACATAAGGATAGATGGGCGGACAGAAAGATGATTTATTCATAGATAGACAGATAGAGAGATGACAGATGAGAGATAGACAGATGATACACATGATAGATGATAGGAAGCTAGATAGATGAATAGATATATAGAGAGAAGGACAGAGAGACAGAAGGATATATAGAAAGATAGATAGATATACAGACAGACAGAGCAATAAATAGATACAGATACATGTCGATTGACACAAAGCTGTTGCTCATAACCAGGAGATGAATGGTGAGAGCACATAGCTAAACTACAAACAAAAAGGAAGAATGAAACCCTGTTTACAAA
This sequence comes from Manis pentadactyla, assembly GCF_030020395.1. Taxonomy (NCBI): domain Eukaryota; kingdom Metazoa; phylum Chordata; class Mammalia; order Pholidota; family Manidae; genus Manis; species Manis pentadactyla. Next base: position 274,196 of record NW_026644633.1, read on the forward strand.
GTGCATTAAGCAGCCATAAGAAGAAAACAAATCCTAACATTTGCAATGACGTGGATGGAGCTAGACGGTAGTATGTTCACAGAAATAGGTCAGGCGGAGAAAGACAAGTATCAAATGATTTCACTCATGTGTGCAGTATAACAACAAAGAAAAACTGATGGAAAAAAACAGCAGCAGACTCACAGAACCCGAGAGTTGACTGAAAGTTGCCAAAGGGAAAAGGACTGGGCAGGGAGGTTCTGAAGGGAGGGATAATTTTGGGGAGAAAGAATGGGGGCATTAGGATTAGCATGTATATTGCGTGTTGACAGGAAGGCATGTGGAGTGCTGTACAACACAGAGAAGACTATTAGAGATTATATAGCATCTTACTACTCACTGAAGGACAGCGACTGAAGAGGATTTTCGGGGGGACTTGGTGAAGGGGGAGCATAGTAAACATAAGGTTCTTCACGTAATTGTAGACTAATGATAACAAAAAAATTCTTTTAAGTGCAATAAGGGCACAGCACTGAATCATCAGAATAAAAGGTCAAGTTCTGAGTGCTGCAAACAAAAGACACAGGGTTAAAAGAACGGATGAAAACTCAAAAAACCTACGTGCTTCCTTACAGGAGACTCACTTGAGATCCAAGGACACAGACAATCTACAAGCTGAAGGTGTGGGGACAAGTTCCCTACACGAGTGAAACTGAAAAACAAACAATCCAATAAATGGATTGTGTTTGAGCCCCCAGAGACAGTCAGTAGAAAATAGCCCTATCTGGCCACAGTGAATTCTTTTTGTTTGTTCTCAGCAGGGCCCAGCCATAGATTTAGTGGTGCAGCAACGTCCTTCTCATTTCCTCTCACTTCAGCAACTGATTTGCTGTAATAATAAGCATCTTTACCTTTGAAATCGGTGGGTTTTATGATCTTCACGAATGTGAAGTAATAACCACCTAAAGAGGGAAGTTTGGACACTCAAATAAACATGTCACCCCACAATACACTCTTAGCTCCCAACTGCTCCTGTCTAGAAATTGGTGGTCCTTTTTATTTGACCCTCCGTCCTATCAGCAGTGATCACGCCGATGTCCTTCAAACATGGTGGTGAGGAAAGCAACAAGTTTACTTTTCTGTCAACAACAGGCCCAGAGGAAGGATACTTGTGGTCTTCAGGGAGCACTTAGTCAATGAATGTGGCTAAATACAGACAGCAAGTGAGAAGGAGATGAAAGAGGACAGTGGGTAGAGACACCTTTTCAAGTCCCTGCACAACCAATTCCTGCTTTTGTAGGTACACGCGGCCGACTCGATCTGCAAGTGTCTCGGTGAACCCAGTGCTCTCCCTAAATATTAGTTACATTGCAGGATTTTGGGAAGCATAATGTAGGAGAGTGACATAGGCTATGTGTTTAACTGTTCTGTACACAAGTACAGATGAGCAGACAAAAAGCTGAAAGATAGATTGATTGATAAATAGTTAGACAGACAGATAGGTAGATATAGGTACATAACGATTAACACAAAGCTACTGCTCTAAACCAGGAGAGCAATGGTGAAAGCACATAGCGATACTACAAACAAAAATAAGAATGAACTCCGGTTTAAAAGTGCAGTAAGCAGCCATAAGAAGAAAACAAATCCTATCATTTGCAATAACGTGGATGGAGCTAGAGGGTATTATGCTCAGCCAAGTAGGCCAGGCGGAGAAATACATGTACCAAATGATTTCACTCATGTGTGGAGTATGATAAGATAGAAAAACTGAAGGAAAAGACAGCAGCAGACTCACAGAAACCGAGAGTGGACTAACAGTTACCAAGGAGAAAGGGACTGGGTAGGGTTTGTGGGAAGGGAGTAATAAAGGTGGGGAAGAAGAATGGGGGCATTAGGATTAGCATGCATAATGTGTAGGGTGGGGTTTCATGGGTAGGGCTGTACAACATTGAGAAGACATGTAGTGATTCTACAGCATCTTATAACATGCTGATGGACAGCGACTGTAACTGGGATTTGGGGGGAACATGGTGAAGGGGGTAGACTGGAAAACATAATGTTCTGCATGTGATTTTATATTAATGAGAACAAAAAAATTTCAAAGTGCAGTAAGAGCACAGCTCTCAAATATCAGAATGAAAGTACAGGCTTTGAGTGCTCCAATCAAAAGACACAGGTTTAGAAGTACTGATGAAAACTCAAGACCACCTACGTGCTCCCTTACTGGAGACTCACTTGAGATCCAAGGAAACAGACAAAGTACAAGCTGAAGGGGCGGGGACAGGTACCCTATACATGTGAAACTGAGAAACAAACAAACAAACGGATTCTGTTTGAGTCCCCAGAGAGAGTCAGTAAAAAATAGCCCTATCTTGCCACCGTGAAAACTTTTTGTTTGGTTTCAGCAGTGCTCAGGCATAGATTTAGTGGTGCAGCAACTTCCTTCTCATTTCCTCTCACCTCAACAAATGAATTGCTGTAATAATATGCATCTGGGCTTTTAAAATCATTGCGTTTTATGATGTTCAGGAATGTAATGAAGTAATAACCACATAAAGAGGGAAGATTGGACCCGCAAATAAACACTTCACTCCACAACACACTCTTTGTTCCCAACTGCTCCTGTCCAGAAATAGGTGTTCCTTTATATTTGTCCCTCCACCTATCAGCAGTGATCACGCCGATGTCCCTCAAACATGGCGGTGTGCAAAGAACCAAGTACACTTTTCTGTCGACAACAGGCCCAGAGGAAGGATACTGGTGGTCTTCAGGGATCACTTTCTCACTGAATGTGGCTAAATAAAGTCACCAAGCGAGCAGGAAGTATAAGAGGACAGAGGACAGAGATACGGTTTCAAGTCCTTTCACCTCCATTTACTGGTTTTGTAAGCACACGTGGCTAACTCTACCTCAAAGTGTATCGGTGAACACAGTGCTCTCCTTCTGGCTTAGTTACCTTGCAAGATTTCTGGAAGCATAATGTAGGGAAGAGACATAGGCTATGTTGTTAACTGTTCTGTACATAAGGATTGTTGGGCAGACAAAGAGATGATTGATTCATAGGTAGATATTTAGACAGACGACAGATGAAAGATAGACAGATAGGTACATAGATTGACAGATGATAGACATCATAGATAGATGATAGGAAGATAGATAGACAGATACATAGATACATACATACATAGATACATAGATGGACAGACAGACCGTTAGATAGAGAGATACAGATACATATCGATTGACACAAAGATATTTTTCATAACCAGGTGTTGAATGGTGAATAACATAGCTAAACTAAAAAACAAAAAGGAAGAATGAAATCCAGTTTAAAGAGTGCAGTAAGCAGCCTTAAGGAGAAAACAAATACTACCGTTTGCAAAGACGTGGATGGAGCTAGACGGTAGTATGTTCAGAGAAATAGGCCAGGCGGAGAAAGACAAGTACCAAGTGATTTCACTCATGTGTGGAGTATAAAAACAAAGAAAAACTGTAGGAAAAATACAGCAGCAGACTCTCAGAACCCGAGAGTTGACTAAAAGTTACCAAAGGGAAAAGGACTGGGCAGGGTGGGTCTGAAGGGATGGATAAGTGTTTGGAGAAAGAATGGGGGCATTAGGATTAGCATGTATAAAGCGTGGGGTTGGGTGTGCATGGGGAGTACTGTACAACACAGAGAAGACTAGTAGAGATCATATAGCATCTTACTACTCACTGACGGTCAGTGACTGTAACGGGGTCTGTGGGGGGGGACATGGTGAAGGGTTCTACAGCATCCAACTACAGCTGATCGACAGTGACTGAAGAGGTTTTTCGGGGGGACTTGGTGATGGGGGAAGCACAGTAAACATAATGTTCTTCACGTGATTGTAGATTAATTATAAAAAAAATACTTTAAGTGCAATAAGTGCACTGCTCTGAATCATCAGAATAAAAGGTCAGGCACTGAGTGCTGCAAACAAAAGACACAGTGTTAAAAGAACGGATGAAAACTCAAGAAACCTACGTGCTTCCTTACAGGAGACTCACTTGAGATCCAAGGACACAGACAAACTGCAAGCTGAAGGTGTGGTGACAAGTACCCTACACGAGTGGAACTGAAAAACAAACAATCAAACAGACGGATACTGTTTGAGCCCCCAGAGACATTCAGTAGGAAATAGCCCTATCTGGCCACCGTGAATTCTTTTTGTTTGTTTTCAGCGGTTCCCAGCCATAGATTTAGTGGTGCAGCAACGTTCTTCTTGTTTTCTCTCACCTCAACAACTGTTTTGCTATAATAATAAGCATCTGGGCCTTTGAAATCTGTGGGTTTTATGATCTTCACGAATGTGAAGTAATAACCACCTAAAGAGGGATGTTTGGACACTCAAATAAACATGTCAGTCCACAATACACTCTTAGCTCCAAACTGCTCCTGTCTAGAAATTGGTGTTCCTTTTTATTTGACCCTCCGTCCTGTCCGCAGTGATCATGCCGATGTCCTTCAAATATGGTGGTGATCAAAGCAACAAGTTTACTTTTCTGTTGACAACAGGCCCAGAGGAAGGATACTTGTGGTTTTCAGAGAGAACTTAGTCAATGAATGTGGCTAAATACAGAGAGCAATTTAGGAGATGAAAGAGGACAGAAGATAGAGACACGGGTATATCTCCCTGCACAACCATTTACTGGTTTTGTAGTACATGCGGCCGACACGACCTGAAAGTGTCTCGGTGAACCCAGTGCTCTCCCTACAGAATAGTTACCTTGCAGGATTTTTGGAAGCATAATGTAGGAAAGTGATATAGGGTACATGGTTAACTGTTCTGTACTCAAGGACAGATGGGCAGACAAAAAGATGATTGATTGATTGATAAATAGATAGACAGACAGATAGATAGATATAGGTACATATCGATTAACACAAAGCTACTGCTCATAACCAGGAGAGCAATGGAGAAAGCACCTAGCGATAGTACAAACAAAAAAGAAGAATGAAATCCAGTTTAAAAAGTGCAGTAAGCAGCCAAAAGAAGAAAACAAATCCTATCATTTGCAATAACGTGGATGGAGCTAGAGGGTATTATGCTCAGTCAATTAGGCCAGTCGGAGAAATACAAGTACGAAATGATTTAACTCAGGTGTGGAGTACGACAACAAAGAAAAACTGAAGGAAAAAACAGCAGCAGACACACAGTACCCGAGAGAGGACTAACCGTTATCAAAGAGAAATGGACTTGGTAGGGTTTGTGGGAAGGGAGTGATAAGGGCAGGGAAAAAGAATGGGGGCATTAGGATTTGAATGAACAATGTGTAGGGTGTAGTGTCATGGGGAGGGCTATACAACACAGAGAAGAGAAGTGGTGATTCTACAGCATCTTACTACATGCTGACGGTCAGCGACTGTAACTGGGATTTGTCAAGGACTTGGTAAAGGAGGTAGACTAGTAAACATATTGTTCTGCATGTAATTGTATATTAATGAGAACAAAAAAAATTTCAAAGTGCAGTAAGAGCGTACATAGCTCTCAAATATCAGAATAAAAGTACAGGCTTTGACTGCTCCAATCAAAAGACAAAGGGTTAGAAGTACTGATGAAAACTCAAGATCACCTATGTGCTCCCTTACTGGAGTCTCACTTGAGATCCAAGGACACAGACAAACTACAAGCTGAAGGGGCGCGGACAGGTACCCTATACAAGTGAATCTGAGAAACAAAGAAACAAATGGATTCTGTTTGAGTCCCCAGAGGCAGTCACTAGAAAATAGTCCTACCTAGCCACCGTGAATTCTTTTTGTTTGGTTCCAGCAGTGCCCAGGTATAGATTTAGTGGTACTGCAATGTCCTTCTCATTTTTTCTCACATCAACAAATGAATTGCTGTAATAATATGCATCTGGACTTTTGAAATCACTGGGTTTTATGATGTTCACAATTGTAAAGAAGTAATCACCACATAAAGAGGGAAGTTTGAACACTGAACCAAACACGTCTCTCCACAACAAACAATTTGCTCCCAAATGCTCCTGTCTAGAAATAGGTGTTCCTTTTTATTTGTCCCTCCTCCTATCAGTGGTGAACACGCCTATGTCCCTAAAACATGGTGGTGAGTAAAGCACCAAGTATACTTTTATGTCTACAACAGGCAGAGAGGAAGTATACTTGGGGTCTTCAGAGAGCACTTAGGCAATGAATGTAGCTAAATACTGTTAGCAAGCGAGAAGGAGGTATAAGAGGACAGAGGACAGAGATACGGTTTCAAGTCCCTGCACCACCATTTACTGGTTTTGTAAGCACACGCGGCTGACTCGATCTGCAACTGTCTCAGTGAGCCCAGTGCTCTCCCTGCGGCCTAGTGACCTTGCAATGTATTTGGAAGCATAATGTAGCGAAGTGACATAGGTGATGTTGTTAACTGTTCTGTACATAAGGATAGATGGGCGGACAGAAAGATGATTTATTCATAGATAGACAGATAGAGAGATGACAGATGAGAGATAGACAGATGATACACATGATAGATGATAGGAAGCTAGATAGATGGATAGATATATAGAGAGAAGGACAGAGAGACAGAAGGATATATAGAAAGATAGATAGATATACAGACAGACAGAGCAATAAATAGATACAGATACATGTCGATTGACACAAAGCTGTTGCTCATAACCAGGAGATGAATGGTGAGAGCACATAGCTAAACTACAAACAAAAAGGAAGAATGAAACCCTGTTTACAAAGTGCATTAAGCAGCCATAAGAAGAAAACAAATCCTACCATTTGCAATGACGTGGATGGAGCTAGACGGTAGTATGTTCACAGAAATAGGTCAGTCGGAGAAAGACAAGTATCAAATGATTTCACTCATGTGTGCAGTATAACAACAAAGAAAAACTGATGGAAAAAAACAGCAGCAGACTCACAGAACCCGAGAGTTGACTGAAAGTTGCCAAAGGGAAAAGGACTGGGCAGGGAGGTTCTGAAGGGAGGGATAAGTTTGGGGAGAAAGAATGGGGGCATTAGGATTAGCATGTATATTGCGTGTTGACAGGAAGGCATGTGGAGTGCTGTACAACACAGAGAAGACTATTAGAGATTATATAGCATCTTACTACTCACTGAAGGACAGCGACTGAAGAGGATTTTCGGGGGGACTTGGTGAAGGGGGAGCATAGTAAACATAAGGTTCTTCACGTAATTGTAGACTAATGATAACAAAAAAATTGTTTTAAGTGCAATAAGGGCACAGCACTGAATCATCAGAATAAAAGGTCAAGTTCTGAGTGCGGCAAACAAAAGACACAGGGTTAAAAGAACGGATGAAAACTCAAAAAACCTACGTGCTTCCTTACAGGAGACTCACTTGAGATCCAAGGACACAGACAATCTACAAGCTGAAGGTGTGGGGACAAGTTCCCTACACGAGTGAAACTGAAAAACAAACAATCCAATAAATGGATTGTGTTTGAGCCCCCAGAGACAGTCAGTAGAAAATAGCCCTATCTGGCCACAGTGAATTCTTTTTGTTTGTTCTCAGCAGGGCCCAGCCATAGATTTAGTGGTGCAGCAACGTCCTTCTCATTTCCTCTCACTTCAGCAACTGATTTGCTGTAATAATAAGCATCTTTACCTTTGAAATCGGTGGGTTTTATGATCTTCACGAATGTGAAGTAATAACCACCTAAAGAGGGAAGTTTGGACACTCAAATAAACATGTCACCCCACAATACACTCTTAGCTCCCAACTGCTCCTGTCTAGAAATTGGTGGTCCTTTTTATTTGACCCTCCGTCCTATCAGCAGTGATCACGCCGATGTCCTTCAAACATGGTGGTGAGGAAAGCAACAAGTTTACTTTTCTGTCAACAACAGGCCCAGAGGAAGGATACTTGTGGTCTTCAGGGAGCACTTAGTCAATGAATGTGGCTAAATACAGACAGCAAGTGAGAAGGAGATGAAAGAGGACAGTGGGTAGAGACACGGTTTCAAGTCCCTGCACAACCATTTCCTGCTTTTGTAGGTACACGCGGCCGACTCGATCTGCAAGTGTCTCGGTGAACCCAGTGCTCTCCCTAAATATTAGTTACATTGCAGGATTTTGGGAAGCATAATGTAGGAGAGTGACATAGGCTATGTGTTTAACTGTTCTGTACACAAGTACAGATGAGCAGACAAAAAGCTGATAGATTGATTGATAAATAGTTAGACAGACAGATAGGTAGATATAGGTACATAACGATTAACACAAAGCTACTGCTCTAAACCAGGAGAGCAATGGTGAAAGCACATAGCGATACTACAAACAAAAATAAGAATGAACTCCGGTTTAAAAGTGCAGTAAGCAGCCATAAGAAGAAAACAAATCCTATCATTTGCAATAACGTGGATGGAGCTAGAGGGTATTATGCTCAGCCAAGTAGGCCAGGCGGAGAAATACATGTACCAAATGATTTCACTCATGTGTGGAGTATGATAAGATAGAAAAACTGAAGGAAAAGACAGCAGCAGACTCACAGAAACCGAGAGTGGACTAACAGTTACCAAGGAGAAAGGGACTGGGTAGGGTTTGTGGGAAGGGAGTAATAAAGGTGGGGAAGAAGAATGGGGGCATTAGGATTAGCATGCATAATGTGTAGGGTGGGGTTTCATGGGTAGGGCTGTACAACATTGAGAAGACATGTAGTGATTCTACAGCATCTTATAACATGCTGATGGACAGCGACTGTAACTGGGATTTGGGGGGAACATGGTGAAGGGGGTAGACTGGAAAACATAATGTTCTGCATGTGATTTTATATTAATGAGAACAAAAAAATTTCAAAGTGCAGTAAGAGCACAGCTCTCAAATATCAGAATGAAAGTACAGGCTTTGAGTGCTCCAATCAAAAGACACAGGTTTAGAAGTACTGATGAAAACTCAAGACCACCTACGTGCTCCCTTACTGGAGACTCACTTGAGATCCAAGGAAACAGACAAAGTACAAGCTGAAGGGGCGGGGACAGGTACCCTATACATGTGAAACTGAGAAACAAACAAACAAACGGATTCTGTTTGAGTCCCCAGAGAGAGTCAGTAAAAAATAGCCCTATCTTGCCACCGTGAAAACTTTTTGTTTGGTTTCAGCAGTGCTCAGGCATAGATTTAGTGGTGCAGCAACTTCCTTCTCATTTCCTCTCACCTCAACAAATGAATTGCTGTAATAATATGCATCTGGGCTTTTAAAATCATTGCGTTTTATGATGTTCAGGAATGTAATGAAGTAATAACCACATAAAGAGGGAAGATTGGACCCGCAAATAAACACTTCACTCCACAACACACTCTTTGTTCCCAACTGCTCCTGTCCAGAAATAGGTGTTCCTTTATATTTGTCCCTCCACCTATCAGCAGTGATCACGCCGATGTCCCTCAAACATGGCGGTGTGCAAAGAACCAAGTACACTTTTCTGTCGACAACAGGCCCAGAGGAAGGATACTTGTGGTCTTCAGGGATCACTTTCTCACTGAATGTGGCTAAATAAAGTCACCAAGCGAGCAGGAAGTATAAGAGGACAGAGGACAGAGATACAGTTTCAAGTCCTTTCACCTCCATTTACTGGTTTTGTAAGCACACGTGGCTAACTCTACCTCAAAGTGTATCGGTGAACACAGTGCTCTCCTTCTGGCTTAGTTACCTTGCAAGATTTCTGGAAGCATAATGTAGGGAAGAGACATAGGCTATGTTGTTAACTGTTCTGTACATAAGGATTGTTGGGCAGACAAAGAGATGATTGATTCATAGGTAGATATTTAGACAGACGACAGATGAAAGATAGACAGATAGGTACATAGATTGACAGATGATAGACATCATAGATAGATGATAGGAAGATAGATAGACAGATACATAGATACATACATACATAGATACATAGATGGACAGACAGACCGTTAGATAGAGAGATACAGATACATATCGATTGACACAAAGATATTTTTCATAACCAGGTGTTGAATGGTGAATAACATAGCTAAACTAAAAAACAAAAAGGAAGAATGAAATCCAGTTTAAAGAGTGCAGTAAGCAGCCTTAAGGAGAAAACAAATACTACCGTTTGCAAAGACGTGGATGGAGCTAGACGGTAGTATGTTCAGAGAAATAGGCCAGGCGGAGAAAGACAAGTACCAAGTGATTTCACTCATGTGTGGAGTATAAAAACAAAGAAAAACTGTAGGAAAAATACAGCAGCAGACTCTCAGAACCCGAGAGTTGACTAAAAGTTACCAAAGGGAAAAGGACTGGGCAGGGTGGGTCTGAAGGGATGGATAAGTGTTTGGAGAAAGAATGGGGGCATTAGGATTAGCATGTATAAAGCGTGGGGTTGGGTGTGCATGGGGAGTACTGTACAACACAGAGAAGACTAGTAGAGATCATATAGCATCTTACTACTCACTGACGGTCAGTGACTGTAACGGGGTCTGTGGGGGGGGACATGGTGAAGGGTTCTACAGCATCCAACTACAGCTGATCGACAGTGACTGAAGAGGTTTTTCGGGGGGACTTGGTGATGGGGGAAGCACAGTAAACATAATGTTCTTCACGTGATTGTAGATTAATTATAAAAAAAATACTTTAAGTGCAATAAGTGCACTGCTCTGAATCATCAGAATAAAAGGTCAGGCACTGAGTGCTGCAAACAAAAGACACAGTGTTAAAAGAACGGATGAAAACTCAAGAAACCTACGTGCTTCCTTACAGGAGACTCACTTGAGATCCAAGGACACAGACAAACTGCAAGCTGAAGGTGTGGTGACAAGTACCCTACACGAGTGGAACTGAAAAACAAACAATCAAACAGACGGATACTGTTTGAGCCCCCAGAGACATTCAGTAGGAAATAGCCCTATCTGGCCACCGTGAATTCTTTTTGTTTGTTTTCAGCGGTTCCCAGCCATAGATTTAGTGGTGCAGCAACGTTCTTCTTGTTTTCTCTCACCTCAACAACTGTTTTGCTATAATAATAAGCATCTGGGCCTTTGAAATCTGTGGGTTTTATGATCTTCACGAATGTGAAGTAATAACCACCTAAAGAGGGATGTTTGGACACTCAAATAAACATGTCAGTCCACAATACACTCTTAGCTCCCAACTGCTCCTGTCTAGAAATTGGTGTTCCTTTTTATTTGACCCTCCGTCCTGTCCGCAGTGATCATGCCGATGTACTTCAAATATGGTGGTGATCAAAGCAACAAGTTTACTTTTCTGTTGACAACAGGCCCAGAGGAAGGATACTTGTGGTTTTCAGAGAGAACTTAGTCAATGAATGTGGCTAAATACAGAGAGCAATTTAGGAGATGAAAGAGGACAGAAGATAGAGACACGGGTATATCTCCCTGCACAACCATTTACTGGTTTTGTAGTACACGCGGCCGACACGACCTGAAAGTGTCTCGGTGAACCCAGTACTCTCCCTACAGAATAGTTACCTTGCAGGATTTTTGGAAGCATAATGTAGGAAAGTGATATAGGGTACATGGTTAACTGTTCTGTACTCAAGGACAGATGGGCAGACAAAAAGATGATTGATTGATTGATAAATAGATAGACAGACAGATAGATAGATATAGGTACATATCGATTAACACAAAGCTACTGCTCATAACCAGGAGAGCAATGGAGAAAGCACCTAGCGATAGTACAAACAAAAAAGAAGAATGAAATCCAGTTTAAAAAGTGCAGTAAGCAGCCAAAAGAAGAAAACAAATCCTATCATTTGCAATAACGTGGATGGAGCTAGAGGGTATTATGCTCAGTCAATTAGGCCAGTCGGAGAAATACAAGTACGAAATGATTTAACTCAGGTGTGGAGTACGACAACAAAGAAAAACTGAAGGAAAAAACAGCAGCAGACACACAGTACCCGAGAGAGGACTAACCGTTATCAAAGAGAAATGGACTTGGTAGGGTTTGTGGGAAGGGAGTGATAAGGGCAGGGAAAAAGAATGGGGGCATTAGGATTTGAATGAACAATGTGTAGGGTGTAGTGTCATGGGGAGGGCTATACAACACAGAGAAGAGAAGTGGTGATTCTACAGCATCTTACTACACGCTGACGGACAGCGACTGTAACTGGGATTTGGCAAGGACTTGGTAAAGGAGGTAGACTAGTAAACATATTGTTCTGCATGTAATTGTATATTAATGAGAACAAAAAAAATCTCAAAGTGCAGTAAGAGCATAGCTCTCAAATATCAGAATAAAAGTACAGGCTTTGACTGCTCCAATCAAAAGACACAGGGTTAGAAGTACTGATGAAAACTCAAGATCACCTATGTGCTCCCTTACTGGAGTCTCCCTTGAGATCCAAGGACACAGACAAACTACAAGCTGAAGGGGCGCGGACAGGTACCCTATACAAGTGAATCTGAGAAACAAAGAAACAAATGGATTCTGTTTGAGTCCCCAGAGGCAGTCACTAGAAAATAGTCCTACCTAGCCACCGTGAATTCTTTTTGTTTGGTTCCAGCAGTGCCCAGGTATAGATTTAGTGGTACTGCAATGTCCTTCTCATTTTTTCTCACATCAACAAATGAATTGCTGTAATAATATGCATCTGGACTTTTGAAATCACTGGGTTTTATGATGTTCACAATTGTAAAGAAGTAATCACCACATAAAGAGGGAAGTTTGAACACTGAACCAAACACGTCTCTCCACAACAAACAATTTGCTCCCAAATGCTCCTGTCTAGAAATAGGTGTTCCTTTTTATTTGTCCCTCCTCCTATCAGTGGTGAACACGCCTATGTCCCTAAAACATGGTGGTGAGTAAAGCACCAAGTATACTTTTATGTCTACAACAGGCAGAGAGGAAGTATACTTGGGGTCTTCAGAGAGCACTTAGGCAATGAATGTAGCTAAATACTGTTAGCAAGCGAGAAGGAGGTATAAGAGGACAGAGGACAGAGATACGGTTTCAAGTCCCTGCACCACCATTTACTGGTTTTGTAAGCACACGCGGCTGACTCGATCTGCAACTGTCTCAGTGAGCCCAGTGCTCTCCCTGCGGCCTAGTGACCTTGCAATGTATTTGGAAGCATAATGTAGCGAAGTGACATAGGTGATGTTGTTAACTGTTCTGTACATAAGGATAGATGGGCGGACAGAAAGATGATTTATTCATAGATAGACAGATAGAGAGATGACAGATGAGAGATAGACAGATGATACACATGATAGATGATAGGAAGCTAGATAGATGGATAGATATATAGAGAGAAGGACAGAGAGACAGAAGGATATATAGAAAGATAGATAGATATACAGACAGACAGAGCAATAAATAGATACAGATACATGTCGATTGACACAAAGCTGTTGCTCATAACCAGGAGATGAATGGTGAGAGCACATAGCTAAACTACAAACAAAAAGGAAGAATGAAACCCTGTTTACAAAGTGCATTAAGCACCCATAAGAAGAAAACAAATCCTACCATTTGCAATGACGTGGATGGAGCTAGACGGTAGTATGTTCACAGAAATAGGTCAGGCGGAGAAAGACAAGTATCAAATGATTTCACTCATGTGTGCAGTATAACAACAAAGAAAAACTGATGGAAAAAAACAGCAGCAGACTCACAGAACCCGAGAGTTGACTGAAAGTTGCCAAAGGGAAAAGGACTGGGCAGGGAGGTTCTGAAGGGAGGGATAAGTTTGGGGAGAAAGAATGGGGGCATTAGGATTAGCATGTATATTGCGTGTTGACAGGAAGGCAAGTGGAGTGCTGTACAACACAGAGAAGACTATTAGAGATTATATAGCATCTTACTACTCACTGAAGGACAGCGACTGAAGAGGATTTTCGGGGGGACTTGGTGAAGGGGGAGCATAGTAAACATAAGGTTCTTCACGTAATTGTAGACTAATGATAACAAAAAAATTGTTTTAAGTGCAATAAGGGCACAGCACTGAATCATCAGAATAAAAGGTCAAGTTCTGAGTGCGGCAAACAAAAGACACAGGGTTAAAAGAACGGATGAAAACTCAAAAAACCTACGTGCTTCCTTACAGGAGACTCACTTGAGATCCAAGGACACAGACAATCTACAAGCTGAAGGTGTGGGGACAAGTTCCCTACACGAGTGAAACTGAAAAACAAACAATCCAATAAATGGATTGTGTTTGAGCCCCCAGAGACAGTCAGTAGAAAATAGCCCTATCTGGCCACAGTGAATTCTTTTTGTTTGTTCTCAGCAGGGCCCAGCCATAGATTTAGTGGTGCAGCAACGTCCTTCTCATTTCCTCTCACTTCAGCAACTGATTTGCTGTAATAATAAGCATCTTTACCTTTAAAATCGGTGGGTTTTATGATCTTCACGAATGTGAAGTAATAACCACCTAAAGAGGGAAGTTTGGACACTCAAATAAACATGTCACCCCACAATACACTCTTAGCTCCCAACTGCTCCTGTCTAGAAATTGGTGGTCCTTTTTATTTGACCCTCCGTCCTATCAGCATTGATCACGCCGATGTCCTTCAAACATGGTGGTGAGGAAAGCAACAAGTTTACTTTTCTGTCAACAACAGGCCCAGAGGAAGGATACTTGTGGTCTTCAGGGAGCACTTAGTCAATGAATGTGGCTAAATACAGACAGCAAGTGAGAAGGAGATGAAAGAGGACAGTGGGTAGAGACACGGTTTCAAGTCCCTGCACAACCAATTCCTGCTTTTGTAGGTACACGCGGCCGACTCGATCTGCAAGTGTCTCGGTGAACCCAGTGCTCTCCCTAAATATTAGTTACATTGCAGGATTTTGGGAAGCATAATGTAGGAGAGTGACATAGGCTATGTGTTTAACTGTTCTGTACACAAGTACAGATGAGCAGACAAAAAGCTGATAGATAGATTGATTGATAAATAGTTAGACAGACAGATAGGTAGATATAGGTACATAACGATTAACACAAAGCTACTGCTCTAAACCAGGAGAGCAATGGTGAAAGCACATAGCGATACTACAAACAAAAATAAGAATGAACTCCAGTTTAAAAAGTGCAGTAAGCAGGCATAAGAAGAAAACAAATCCTATCATTTGCAATAACGTGGATGGAGCTAGAGGGTATTATGCTCAGCCAAGTAGGCCAGGCGGAGAAATACATGTACCAAATGATTTCACTCATGTGTGGAGTATGATAAGATAGAAAAACTGAAGGAAAAGACAGCAGCAGACTCACAGAAACCGAGAGTGGACTAACAGTTACCAAGGAGAAAGGGACTGGGTAGGGTTTGTGGGAAGGGAGTAATAAAGGTGGGGAAGAAGAATGGGGGCATTAGGATTAGCATGCATAATGTGTAGGGTGGGGGTTCATGGGTAGGGCTGTACAACATTGAGAAGACATGTAGTGATTCTACAGAATCTTATAACATGCTGATGGACAGCGACTGTAACTGGGATTTGGGGGGAACATGGTGAAGGTGGTAGACTGGAAAACATAATGTTCTGCATGTGATTTTATATTAATGAGAACAAAAAAATTTCAAAGTGCAGTAAGAGCACAGCTCTCAAATATCAGAATGTAAGTACAGGCTTTGAGTGCTCCAATCAAAAGACACAGGTTTAGAAGTACTGATGAAAACTCAAGACCAGCTACGTGCTCCCTTACTGGAGACTCACTTGAGATCCAAGGAAACAGACAAAGTACAAGCTGAAGGGGCGGGGACAGGTACCCTATACATGTGAAACTGAGAAACAAACAAACAAACGGATTCTGTTTGAGTCCCCAGAGAGAGTCAGTAAAAAATAGCCCTATCTAGCCACCGTGAAAACTTTTTGTTTGGTTTCAGCAGTGCTCAGGCATAGATTCAGTGGTGCAGCAACTTCCTTCTCATTTCCTCTCACCTCAACAAATGTATTGCTGTAATAATATGCATCTGGGCTTTTAAAATCATTGCGTTTTATGATGTTCATTAATGTAATGAAGTAATAACCACATAAAGAGGGAAGATTGGACCCTCAAATAAACACTTCACTCCACAACACACTCTTTGTTCCCAACTGCTCCTGTCCAGAAATAGGTGTTCCTTTATATTTGTCCCTCCACCTATCAGCAGTGATCACGCCGATGTCCCTCAAACATGGCGGTGTGCAAAGAACCAAGTACACTTTTCTGTCGACAACAGGCCCAGAGGAAGGATACTTGTGGTCTTCAGGGATCACTTTCTCACTGAATGTGGCTAAATAAAGTCACCAAGCGAGCAGGAAGTATAAGAGGACAGAGGACAGAGATACGGTTTCAAGTCCTTTCACCTCCATTTACTGGTTTTGTAAGCACACGTGGCTAACTCTACCTCAAAGTGTATCGGTGAACACAGTGCTCTCCTTCTGGCTTAGTTACCTTGCAAGATTTCTGGAAGCATAATGTAGGGAAGAGACATAGGCTATGTTGTTAACTGTACTGTACATAAGGATTGTTGGGCAGACAAAGAGATGATTGATTCATAGGTAGATATTTAGATAGACGACAGATGAAAGATAGACAGATAGGTACATAGATTGACAGATGATAGACATCATAGATAGATGATAGGAAGATAGATAGACAGATACATAGATACATACATACATAGATACATAGATGGACAGACAGACCGTTAGATAGAGAGATACAGATACATATCGATTGACACAAAGATATTTTTCATAACCAGGTGTTGAATGGTGAATAACATAGCTAAACTACAAACAAAAAGGAAGAATGAAATCCAGTTTAAAGAGTGCAGTAAGCAGCCTTAAGGAGAAAACAAATACTACCGTTTGCATTGACGTGGATGGAGCTAGACGGTAGTATGTTCAGAGAAATAGGCCAGGCGGAGAAAGAAAAGTACCAAGTGATTTCACTCATGTGTGGTGTACAAAAACAAAGAAAAACTGTAGGAAAAATACAGCAGCAGACTCACAGAACCCGAGAGTTGACTAAAAGTTACCAAAGGGAAAAGGACTGATCAGGGTGGGTCTGAAGGGATGGATAAGTGTTTGGAGAAAGAATGGGGGCATTAGGATTAGCATGTATAAAGCGTGGGGTTGGGTGTGCATGGGGAGTACTGTACAACACAGAGAAGACTAGTAGAGATCATATAGCATCTTACTACTCACTGATGGTCAGTGACTGTAACGGGGTCTGTGGGGGGGGACATGGTGAAGGGTTCTACAGCATCCAACTACAGCTGATCGACAGTGACTGAAGAGGTTTTTCGGGGGGACTTGGTGATGGGGGAAGCACAGTAAACATAATGTTCTTCACGTGATTGTAGATTAATTATAAAAAAAATACTTTAAGTGCAATAAGTGCACTGCTCTGAATCATCAGAATAAAAGGTCAGGCACTGAGTGCTGCAAACAAAAGACACAGGGTTAAAAGAACGGATGAAAACTCAAGAAACCTACGTGCTTCCTTACAGGAGACTCACTTGAGATCCAAGGACACAGACAAACTGCAAGCTGAAGGTGTGGTGACAAGTACCCTACACGAGTGGAACTGAAAAACAAACAATCAAACAGACGGATACTGTTTGTGCCCCCAGAGACATTCAGTAGGAAATAGCCCTATCTGGCCACTGTGAATTCTTTTTGTTTGTTTTCAGCGGTTCCCAGCCATAGATTTAGTGGTGCAGCAACGTTCTTCTTGTTTTCTCTCACCTCAACAACTGTTTTGCTATAATAATAAGCATCTGGGCCTTTGAAATCTGTGGGTTTTATGATCTTCACGAATGTGAAGTAATAACCACCTAAAGAGGGATGTTTGGACACTCAAATAAACATGTCAGTCCACAATACACTCTTAGCTCCCAACTGCTCCTGTCTAGAAATTGGTGTTCCTTTTTATTTGACCCTCCGTCCTGTCCGCAGTGATCATGCCGATGTCCTTCAAACATGGTGGTGATCAAAGCAACAAGTTTACTTTTCTGTTGACAACAGGCCCGGAGGAAGGATACTTGTGGTTTTCAGAGAGAACTTAGTCAATGAATGTGGCTAAATACAGAGAGCAATTTAGAAGGAGATGAAAGAGGACAGAAGATAGAGACACGGGTATATCTCCCTGCACAACCATTTACTGGTTTTGTAGTACACGCGGCCGACACAAGCCCTGAAAGTGTCTCGGTGAAACCAGTGCTCTCCCTACAGAATAGTTACCTTGCAGGATTTTTGGAAGCATAATGTAGGAAAGTGATATAGGGTACATGGTTAACTGTTCTGTACTCAAGGACAGATGGGCAGACAAAAAGATGATTGATTGATTGATAAATAGATAGACAGACAGATAGATAGATATAGGTACATATCGATTAACACAAAGCTACTGCTCATAACCAGGAGAGCAATGGAGAAAGCACCTAGCGATAGTACAAACAAAAAAGAAGAATGAAATCCAGTTTAAAAAGTGCAGTAAGCAGCCAAAAGAAGAAAACAAATCGTATCATTTGCAATAACGTGGATGGAGCTAGAGGGTATTATGCTCAGTCAATTTCTCCTGTCGGAGAAATACAAGTACCAAATGATTTCACTCAGGTGTGGAGTACGACAACAAAGAAAAACTGAAGGAAAAAACAGCAGCAGACACACAGTACCCGAGAGAGGACTAACCGTTATCAAAGAGAAATGGACTTGGTAGGGTTTGTGGGAAGGGGGTGATAAGGGCAGGGAAAAAGAATGGGGGCATTAGGATTTGAATGAACAATGTGTAGGGTGTAGTGTCATGGGGAGGGCTATACAACACAGAGAAGAGAAGTGGTGATTCTACAGCATCTTACTACATGCTGACGGTCAGCGACTGTAACTGGGATTTGTCAAGGACTTGGTAAAGGAGGTAGACTAGTAAACATATTGTTCTGCATGTAATTGTATATTAATGAGAACAAAAAAAATTTCAAAGTGCAGTAAGAGCGTACATAGCTCTCAAATATCAGAATAAAAGTACAGGCTTTGACTGCTCCAATCAAAAGACACAGGGTTAGAAGTACTGATGAAAACTCAAGATCACCTATGTGCTCCCTTACTGGAGTCTCACTTGAGATCCAAGGACACAGACAAACTACAAGCTGAAGGGGCGCGGACAGGTACCCTATACAAGTGAATCTGAGAAACAAAGAAACAAATGGATTCTGTTTGAGTCCCCAGAGTCAGTCACTAGAAAATAGTCCTACCTAGCCACCGTGAATTCTTTTTGTTTGGTTCCAGCAGTGCCCAGGTATAGATTTAGTGGTACTGCAATGTCCTTCTCATTTTTTCTCACATCAACAAATGAATTGCTGTAATAATATGCATCTGGACTTTTGAAATCACTGGGTTTTATGATGTTCACAATTGTAAAGAAGTAATCACCACATAAAGAGGGAAGTTTGAACACTGAACCAAACACGTCTCTCCACAACAAACAATTTGCTCCCAAATGCTCCTGTCTAGAAATAGGTGTTCCTTTTTATTTGTCCCTCCTCCTATCAGTGGTGAACACGCCTATGTCCCTAAAACATGGTGGTGAGTAAAGCACCAAGTATACTTTTATGTCTACAACAGGCAGAGAGGAAGTATACTTGGGGTCTTCAGAGAGCACTTAGGCAATGAATGTAGCTAAATACTGTTAGCAAGCGAGAAGGAGGTATAAGAGGACAGAGGACAGAGATACGGTTTCAAGTCCCTGCACCACCATTTACTGGTTTTGTAAGCACACGCGGCTGACTCGATCTGCAACTGTCTCAGTGAGCCCAGTGCTCTCCCTGTGGCCTAGTGACCCTGCAATGTATTTGGAAGCATAATGTAGCGAAGTGACATAGGTGATGTTGTTAACTGTTCTGTACATAAGGATAGATGGGCGGACAGAAAGATGATTTATTCATAGATAGACAGATAGAGAGATGACAGATGAGAGATAGACAGATGATACACATGATAGATGATAGGAAGCTAGATAGATGGATAGATATATAGAGAGAAGGACAGAGAGACAGAAGGATATATAGAAAGATAGATAGATATACAGACAGACAGAGCAATAAATAGATACAGATACATGTCGATTGACACAAAGCTGTTGCTCATAACCAGGAGATGAATGGTGAGAGCACATAGCTAAACTACAAACAAAAAGGAAGAATGAAACCCTGTTTACAAAGTGCATTAAGCAGCCATAAGAAGAAAACAAATCCTAACATTTGCAATGACGTGGATGGAGCTAGACGGTAGTATGTTCACAGAAATAGGTCAGGCGGAGAAAGACAAGTATCAAATGATTTCACTCATGTGTGCAGTATAACAACAAAGAAAAACTGATGGAAAAAAACAGCAGCAGACTCACAGAACCCGAGAGTTGACTGAAAGTTGCCAAAGGGAAAAGGACTGGGCAGGGAGGTTCTGAAGGGAGGGATAATTTTGGGGAGAAAGAATGGGGGCATTAGGATTAGCATGTATATTGCGTGTTGACAGGAAGGCATGTGGAGTGCTGTACAACACAGAGAAGACTATTAGAGATTATATAGCATCTTACTACTCACTGAAGGACAGCGACTGAAGAGGATTTTCGGGGGGACTTGGTGAAGGGGGAGCATAGTAAACATAAGGTTCTTCACGTAATTGTAGACTAATGATAACAAAAAAATTGTTTTAAGTGCAATAAGGGCACAGCACTGAATCATCAGAATAAAAGGTCAAGTTCTGAGTGCTGCAAACAAAAGACACAGGGTTAAAAGAACGGATGAAAACTCAAAAAACCTACGTGCTTCCTTACAGGAGACTCACTTGAGATCCAAGGACACAGACAATCTACAAGCTGAAGGTGTGGGGACAAGTTCCCTACACGAGTGAAACTGAAAAACAAACAATCCAATAAATGGATTGTGTTTGAGCCCCCAGAGACAGTCAGTAGAAAATAGCCCTATCTGGCCACAGTGAATTCTGTTTGTTCTAAGCAGGGCCCAGCCATAGATTTAGTGGTGCAGCAACGTCCTTCTCATTTCCTCTCACTTCAACAACTGATTTGCTGTAATAATAAGCATCTTTACCTTTGAAATCGGTGGGTTTTATGATCTTCACGAATGTGAAGTAATAACCACCTAAAGAGGGAAGTTTGGACACTCAAATAAACATGTCACCCCACAATACACTCTTAGCTCCCAACTGCTCCTGTCTAGAAATTGGTGGTCCTTTTTATTTGACCCTCCGTCCTATCAGCAGTGATCACGCCGATGTCCTTCAAACATGGTGGTGAGGAAAGCAACAAGTTTACTTTTCTGTCAACAACAGGCCCAGAGGAAGGATACTTGTGGTCTTCAGGGAGCACTTAGTCAATGAATGTGGCTAAATACAGACAGCAAGTGAGAAGGAGATGAAAGAGGACAGTGGGTAGAGACACGGTTTCAAGTCCCTGCACAACCATTTCCTGCTTTTGTAGGTACACGCGGCCGACTCGATCTGCAAGTGTCTCGGTGAACCCAGTGCTCTCCCTAAATATTAGTTACATTGCAGGATTTTGGGAAGCATAATGTAGGAGAGTGACATAGGCTATGTGTTTAACTGTTCTGTACACAAGTACAGATGAGCAGACAAAAAGCTGATTGATTGATAAATAGTTAGACAGACAGATAGGTAGATATAGGTACATAACGATTAACACAAAGCTACTGCTCTAAACCAGGAGAGCAATGGTGAAAGCACATAGCGATACTACAAACAAAAATAAGAATGAACTCCGGTTTAAAAGTGCAGTGAGCAGCCATAAGAAGAAAACAAATCCTATCATTTGCAATAACGTGGATGGAGCTAGAGGGTATTATGCTCAGCCAAGTAGGCCAGGCGGAGAAATACATGTACCAAATGATTTCACTCATGTGTGGAGTATGATAAGATAGAAAAACTGAAGGAAAAGACAGCAGCAGACTCACAGAAACCGAGAGTGGACTAACAGTTACCAAGGAGAAAGGGACTGGGTAGGGTTTGTGGGAAGGGAGTAATAAAGGTGGGGAAGAAGAATGGGGGCATTAGGATTAGCATGCATAATGTGTAGGGTGGGGTTTCATGGGTAGGGCTGTACAACATTGAGAAGACATGTAGTGATTCTACAGCATCTTATAACATGCTGATGGACAGCGACTGTAACTGGGATTTGGGGGGAACATGGTGAAGGGGGTAGACTGGAAAACATAATGTTCTGCATGTGATTTTATATTAATGAGAATAAAAAAATTTCAAAGTGCAGTAAGAGCACAGCTCTCAAATATCAGAATGAAAGTACAGGCTTTGAGTGCTCCAATCAAAAGACACAGGTTTAGAAGTACTGATGAAAACTCAAGACCACCTACGTGCTCCCTTACTGGAGACTCACTTGAGATCCAAGGAAACAGACAAAGTACAAGCTGAAGGGGCGGGGACAGGTACCCTATACATGTGAAACTGAGAAACAAACAAACAAACGGATTCTGTTTGAGTCCCCAGAGAGAGTCAGTAAAAAATAGCCCTATCTAGCCACCGTGAAAACTTTTTGTTTGGTTTCAGCAGTGCTCAGGCATAGATTTAGTGGTGCAGCAACTTCCTTCTCATTTCCTCTCACCTCAACAAATGAATTGCTGTAATAATATGCATCTGGGCTTTTAAAATCATTGCGTTTTATGATGTTCAGGAATGTAATGAAGTAATAACCACATAAAGAGGGAAGATTGGACCCTCAAATAAACACTTCACTCCACAACACACTCTTTGTTCCCAACTGCTCCTGTCCAGAAATAGGTGTTCCTTTATATTTGTCCCTCCACCTATCAGCAGTGATCACGCCGATGTCCCTCAAACATGGCGGTGTGCAAAGAACCAAGTACACTTTTCTGTCGACAACAGGCCCAGAGGAAGGATACTTGTGGTCTTCAGGGATCACTTTCTCACTGAATGTGGCTAAATAAAGTCACCAAGCGAGCAGGAAGTATAAGAGGACAGAGGACAGAGATACGGTTTCAAGTCCTTTCACCTCCATTTACTGGTTTTGTAAGCACACGTGGCTAACTCTACCTCAAAGTGTATCGGTGAACACAGTGCTCTCCTTCTGGCTTAGTTACCTTGCAAGATTTCTGGAAGCATAATGTAGGGAAGAGACATAGGCTATGTTGTTAACTGTTCTGTACATAAGGATTGTTGGGCAGACAAAGAGATGATTGATTCATAGGTAGATATTTAGACAGACGACAGATGAAAGATAGACAGATAGGTACATAGATTGACAGATGATAGACATCATAGATAGATGATAGGAAGATAGATAGACAGATACATAGATACATACATACATAGATACATAGATGGACCGACAGACCGTTAGATAGAGAGATACAGATACATATCGATTGACACAAAGATATTTTTCATAACCAGGTGTTGAATGGTGAATAACATAGCTAAACTAAAAAACAAAAAGGAAGAATGAAATCCAGTTTAAAGAGTGCAGTAAGCAGCCTTAAGGAGAAAACAAATACTACCGTTTGCAAAGACGTGGATGGAGCTAGACGGTAGTATGTTCAGAGAAATAGGCCAGGCGGAGAAAGACAAGTACCAAGTGATTTCACTCATGTGTGGAGTATAAAAACAAAGAAAAACTGTAGGAAAAGTACAGCAGCAGACTCTCAGAACCCGAGAGTTGACTAAAAGTTACCAAAGGGAAAAGGACTGGGCAGGGTGGGTCTGAAGGGATGGATAAGTGTTTGGAGAAAGAATGGGGGCATTAGGATTAGCATGTATAAAGCGTGGGGTTGGGTGTGCATGGGGAGTACTGTACAACACAGAGAAGACTAGTAGAGATCATATAGCATCTTACTACTCACTGACGGTCAGTGACTGTAACGGGGTCTGTGGGGGGGGACATGGTGAAGGGTTCTACAGCATCCAACTACAGCTGATCGACAGTGACTGAAGAGGTTTTTCGGGGGGACTTGGTGATGGGGGAAGCACAGTAAACATAATGTTCTTCACGTGATTGTAGATTAATTATAAAAAAAATACTTTAAGTGCAATAAGTGCACTGCTCTGAATCATCAGAATAAAAGGTCAGGCACTGAGTGCTGCAAACAAAAGACACAGGGTTAAAAGAACGGATGAAAACTCAAGAAACCTACGTGCTTCCTTACAGGAGACTCACTTGAGATCCAAGGACACAGACAAACTGCAAGCTGAAGGTGTGGTGACAAGTACCCTACACGAGTGGAACTGAAAAACAAACAATCAAACAGACGGATACTGTTTGAGCCCCCAGAGACATTCAGTAGGAAATAGCCCTATCTGGCCACCGTGAATTCTTTTTGTTTGTTTTCAGCGGTTCCCAGCCATAGATTTAGTGGTGCAGCAACGTTCTTCTTGTTTTCTCTCACCTCAACAACTGTTTTGCTATAATAATAAGCATCTGGGCCTTTGAAATCTGTGGGTTTTATGATCTTCACGAATGTGAAGTAATAACCACCTAAAGAGGGATGTTTGGACACTCAAATAAACATGTCAGTCCACAATACACTCTTAGCTCCCAACTGCTCCTGTCTAGAAATTGGTGTTCCTTTTTATTTGACCCTCCGTCCTGTCCGCAGTGATCATGCCGATGTCCTTCAAATATGGTGGTGATCAAAGCAACAAGTTTACTTTTCTGTTGACAACAGGCCCAGAGGAAGGATACTTGTGGTTTTCAGAGAGAACTTAGTCAATGAATGTGGCTAAATACAGAGAGCAATTTAGGAGATGAAAGAGGACAGAAGATAGAGACACAGGTATATCTCCCTGCACAACCATTTACTGGTTTTGTAGTACACGCGGCCGACATGACCTGAAAGTGTCTCGGTGAACCCAGTGCTCTCCCTACAGAATAGTTACCTTGCAGGATTTTTGGAAGCATAATGTAGGAAAGTGATATAGGGTACATGGTTAACTGTTCTGTACTCAAGGACAGATGGGCAGACAAAAAGATGATTGATTGATTGATAAATAGATAGACAGACAGATAGATAGATATAGGTACATATCGATTAACACAAAGCTACTGCTCATAACCAGGAGAGCAATGGAGAAAGCACCTAGCGATAGTACAAACAAAAAAGAAGAATGAAATCCAGTTTAAAAAGTGCAGTAAGCAGCCAAAAGAAGAAAACAAATCCTATCATTTGCAATAACGTGGATGGAGCTAGAGGGTATTATGCTCAGTCAATTAGGCCAGTCGGAGAAATACAAGTACGAAATGATTTAACTCAGGTGTGGAGTACGACAACAAAGAAAAACTGAAGGAAAAAACAGCAGCAGACACACAGTACCCGAGAGAGGACTAACCGTTATCAAAGAGAAATGGACTTGGTAGGGTTTGTGGGAAGGGAGTGATAAGGGCAGGGAAAAAGAATGGGGGCATTAGGATTTGAATGAACAATGTGTAGGGTGTAGTGTCATGGGGAGGGCTATACAACACAGAGAAGAGAAGTGGTGATTCTACAGCATCTTACTACATGCTGACGGTCAGCGACTGTAACTGGGATTTGTCAAGGACTTGGTAAAGGAGGTAGACTAGTAAACATATTGTTCTGCATGTAATTGTATATTAATGAGAACAAAAAAAATTTCAAAGTGCAGTAAGAGCGTACATAGCTCTCAAATATCAGAATAAAAGTACAGGCTTTGACTGCTCCAATCAAAAGACACAGGGTTAGAAGTACTGATGAAAACTCAAGATCACCTATGTGCTCCCTTACTGGAGTCTCACTTGAGATCCAAGGACACAGACAAACTACAAGCTGAAGGGGCGCGGACAGGTACCCTATACAAGTGAATCTGAGAAACAAAGAAACAAATGGATTCTGTTTG